>NW_003202153.1:146072-209186 GCF_000006405.1 Perkinsus marinus ATCC 50983
GAGACATCACAACAGCAGAAAAGACCCCGGCAGGCACGACTGGGTTCGGCGGCGAGTTCGGGTAATAGCGGACTGGGTGATTGAGGAGGTCGGGAGGAGGGGTTCTCTCGAGGGTGGCAGAAGCAGTGAGAGTGACTCATTCGGGTGGGGGTATGATCCTACAGCATTCGCAGATCCATTTGATATTTTATTCGAATTTTTAATAATTGAAGTAGACCAGCAATTTCAGTTAATGCATTGAAACCAGCCGGTAAAAAGTTGAAAAGAAGAGCATGTTCTCAATAAAAGGGGGTAAATTACCAATGATTCGGGCTAAAATCAAATCGATCTGGAAGAGGTGTAGTTGGCTGTACAGGGACCCGGCCGATACCTTCGGGGCATCTTCCGACCCCTGGGCAGGCTCCTGGGCCTCAGGCAGTTCGATGTAGAATCCATTGGGTGATGGGAGTAACATATCGAGTGAGGGCTCTCTCGAAGATGCAAGCGGAAGCTCTCGCGGTGGTATTGGGGAGAGTCATTTCCAGAGTGTTGATGGAGGTCTTAACAATAATGCAGGTGAATACAGAACCGGGGGAGACGTGAGCGAACGGAGGGGGTCATTCGCAGATGCTCATGCTGACCTCGGGTCAGGAGATGATGGGGATAGACTGAGTCTTCGTGGTGATATTATTCAATTATTTATTACCCCTTTTAGCTGGTATCCGGTTTGCATGTTTAACGCTGTCACGTTGTGTCGGTGGGTTGAGTTGTGAAGTGTCCGGATGGCGTTTCGTTGTTGGGTTCCTTTCCACTATATGTCGTATGTAAAGGCCTTAGACGTCGGAACTGGACTGCGGGGGGGCTATGGCAGGATTGCTCATCCTGGGGAAACTGTGGAGAGCTCCTCTCGGCGTAGTAAGCTTAGGGGCGGTAGCGGGTCACCAGCGGGCACGTTGAGATTGGTTGAGACGCCACATCATCCCAAGGGCAAAGCTGGTTGGGCAGGCCATAACCGCTTTTGCGGAGGCCCCAAGGGACAGCATCATGAAGGGAGGTGAGGGGAGCAATGGAGCCGCGCTGTGTGGACATTGAGGGTTTCAGTGATGGCCCAGGGCACTCGGACAGGGTTTCATCGATAGCCGGGAGCCTTGAGGGGGACTATGCTGATGATGAGGGGAAGGGCTCACGAAGGGGATCCTCGGCTCAGTCAACAGCCTCTGGTAGCTGGAGTCTGATGTCGGAGGGTCTGCCTAGCAGCAAGCCTGGAGAGGTATTTCGTGGCGCGTGACGATCCCAAGGGAATCCTGTGTCCACTTTCAGCATGCAACCTCCTGTTCTATCGCGTGCTCTGCAAGCTCACTCAATCGTGTGGCCCAGGAGCCTAGCATTCCTCAAGCTATGGCCGTATCGACCTCCCTTCGAATTGCCTGGGGGGCCATGACCTGTACCTGTCCGGAGTGCACCCAGGCGGTGGCGGACTCGGTACTTGAGGCTTACACTCAGAGGGAGACGTGGACACCAGGAAGGGCAGTGGAAGTGGGCAGGAGGATGAGCTCGATGGTAGGGTGTCCATGAATAGAGTATTCGAACCGCTGTTTTCACTATCAGCCCGTGCACCACAGTCTACATGGGCGGCCATCGTTACCAAGTGGAAGAGTTGTTAACTCGTGTGTTCCCTCCAGTGAGGGAGTTTTCGATGCGCATACGAGGCACCCGTATAGGCTGAGGCTCGTTGGTGACATGTCTAGGGCATTTCGAGATGAGCTCCAGTATGGTGGATGTAGACGAGGAGGCGCCTGCCAGTTCAGTCACGATAGATCACACGCTGAAGTATTAGCATGTTTTCCATGGTTGAAATTTCTATGTCGTTCTGCAGGGCCTACGTGAAATGCATAAGTCGCAGATTTGCCCCAGAGGGCGAGATTGCTACTGTGGGGATCAGTGCCTTTATAGTCACACTCAAGTGGAGAGCGCTGATGCACAGTCTTGGTTAGTTGAAGGGCCCTTGGATGAGTAGGGCCGGGCTGGAGCTCGTGGGGGTAGGGGTCCTGGTAGGTACTCCAGGGAGCGTCATTTGGTGCATCAGTCGAGAATGACCACGGACCTTTTCACTGAGCTCCTAAGGAAACACTCCGACTATGGAGGTAGGAATGGGAGGCGTATGGCTCCAACGCTGCTGCTGCTGCTGAAGTCGAGGAGTGCACCGCGCTCACCAGGCCACTATGGGAGTGTCAGAAGTGAGTGGGCTTTGGTTAGGTTTGGAATGAGCCCTGCCACAGGTGTTGGAGGATATGATTAGTAGACTTCGTTTGGCTGAGTACTTGGTTTGAAGGGCGTCCCTGCTTGTATGTTAACTTCCAATTTCGTGGCGCGCGAAGGTGTCACTCGTTGACATCATCGTGTGGCGCCTATTGTAGTCGATGATTACTCATGTCGTGCATTATTGGCTGACCAAATTGCCCATGGTGTAATTTTACCATGGAACGTGGTTTACTTGAATAATTTCAAGTCATCTAGAGGTCTCGGGTTCAATCCCGGCATCATGCATTATCGGTTATTATTTGGTGGATGACTTCTTATATCATCATCGATCCCAGCACTTGTCGCTGTCTTCTCTCTATATGTATTGTATCAACCCTTTGCTATGCTACTTCATACGGGGAATAATTGTTTTCGTTCCTCTGGCTAACTCGATAGGGATGTTGGAAAATTTCGTCAATACGGCAAGCGTAAATACCCAGGTTCTTTCAAGAACAGCTCGACATTCTTTCTTGCTACGACGAGCACTATGATTGTATCATTCGTTGGCCTGACTGTATAGCATGCCCTCCGACTCAGGGGCCCTTGAATATGACATTGATGCGTGGATGGTTGTATTTCGTACCACACAAAGTCACCTTTCTTATTGATGTCACTCTTACCCAGTGCCGAGCTCAGGTGCTTACCCAGTGCTGAACTCAGAACTTACGATAAGCAATATAATAAACGTTGTATATGTTTTTCGCCCTTCGGCCGTCTCCTTGTGATTACTTTGGTCGCCGGTCTTTGCTTTATCGAGCTATTGTGTCTCACGAGTTGCCCTCTTGGGTTGAGTTTGGGCCCTCTGTGAATCTTGCTCTCGAGTGTGTGTGACTCAGGATGATGGTGACACCGGTGTCTCCAAAGAAGAGGACTGCCCCTAAGGGCAAGGTCCTGGCTCGGAAGAAAAAGAAGGAAGCTCCGGCGATATCGGCCGAAGAAACTGTTATCATTCAGTTTGTCAGTGCAGATGGTTGGTATATGAAGGTCTCTGGTGTGGAGTAGTCTGTGGTGACTCCAGGGGTTGGCACGGGGTCCGAGCTAAGCCTGCCCCTGAATACAGATCGGGCAGAGCTGCAGTCTCTTTTGAAAGAGTTACTCGTCTGTGATATTGCCCAAGTAAATGGATAGTGATATTTGGAATGATGACACTGTAAGTGGCTTGCCAGGTGCGAAGGATGAGGACCTGCGAGATGACATAAAGGACACTGATTATTCCTTCGTGTTGAATGATAGTAGGTCGGGCTGGGTGGTGGTGGTGGTGGTGGCAGTATTATGATGAAGGTGGCTTGTAGGCACACAGGAGGTGTCCTCAACGTTACACGCTGCATGGATGGCACTCGAGGCTGAGCCTTTTGCTGAGCAGACCCTCAGAGTGCGGTAAGTACGACGAGTTGCCTCCGGTCTGCTTATAGTACTCCGTGTTGGAATATAGGTCCTTTATTCCAACTCAGAGTAATATCAGCATTTTTCGATCAACTACGCATTTTTGCTGTCGTGTTTACAAAGAGTGTTAGAGCAGCAAAATATACGTAAGTTTTCTAATTCCACACGGAGCTCACAGAATTTTTTCAATCCTTATGAAATACTCTGATATAGGATCCTGTTCGCTTTTCTGTGTGATCAGCTGCTATGGGTCACTAAATGGTCTCCATTATCGTGGTAGATACCATCCCTCAGCACGTTTCCGAGTACGACCTGTGACACGATGCACATTCTCCATGACGGGCCACACGGACTCTGTACTTTGCGCTGCTTTTAGCCCTGATGGTATTTCCAGCGATCAACTGAGGCCCCATGGGGTGACGGATGGAAATCAGGTTCGAGGTTGGCAACAGGGTCGGGGGACTGCACTGTGAGGTTGTGGGACCTGTTCACGGAGACACCTGTACACACTTGCAAGGTAGGCTCTAGGGTGGTACCATACTGGGCTCAACCGGTGTTGGTCATACAGCGCTACGCATCGGCAGCCGGCATTGGTGCTCCTCGTTGCTTGGTCGGGAGACGGCAAGAGGCTGTTGTCTGCTGGTATGGACAAGACTGCTATTGTTTGAGATGGGGCCAAGGGCCAGAAGTTAGGGACCCTGAAGGGTAGGCGTGCACGAGGAGGAGGAGGAGGTGGAGGACCGTCCTTTTGGTAGGCCATACTGGTCCTATCACATGTGGTACTTGGCAACCCTTCCACCTGTTGGGTGATGGACAGTTAGTGCCCAACATCGCTGCTGGGTCGAAGGATATGAGCGTTAGAGTGTGGGATGGTAGTCTGTTGTTGCAGGGCTGGGCTGACATATTGTGCGAGTTAAGGTTCTAACTATACTGTGATGTATGCGCTCACTTCTCACACAGCACCTGTGACGTGTCTACGGTGGACAGGAGAGGGCTACATCATATCAGGCAGTCGTGATAGAATGTTGAAGGTACTGGAGTTGTTGCTGGTTGGTGATGATTAAGGACATCAGGCCTGGTCGACTAAGGATGGCCGTATGCTGAGGGAGTTCAGGGGCCGCGCGCATTGGCTTAATACGGTGTGCTGCAATACGGTAGGTAGCGAGGCGAGGCGAGGGACATCACTGAACTAACGACAGGACTATGTGACGTTGAAGACCGGGTGCTTTGGTGAGAAGGACCAGCCAGCGACGACCGAGACTGCCGTGGCTGAGCTCAAGGAGAGGGCCTTACAGAGGCGGGCTCTGTGGGCAGTTTTTGGGTGATGGTGTTCCGGTGGAGGTATAATAAGATGATCCAGCGAACAGGAGGAGTGGGTGAGAGGATTCTCTCTGGCAGTGACGATTTCACAATGTTCCTGTGGAGTATGGACAGTGAGTGCTGTTGGTGGTTGTGTCGCGCGCCACGAAATTGATCAGGTGAAAAACCTCTATGCCGTTTAACGGGCCATCAGAAAGTAGTCAACAATGTCCAGTTCAGCCCAGGGCCGGTATGCGGATCCTGATCCACGGATCAAGCACATGATCCAGATCGCTCGTTGATCTTGACGTCTGAGCCAAATCTTTCGTGATCCGAGATGCGTGAGTCAGATCTGCGATTCTTGATCTCGATCCGTGATCTTTGATGCTGATCCTTGACCGTTGATCTCGATCCATGAACTTTGATACTGATCCGTGATCTGTGATCTGGATCTCGCGTGAACCTCATTTTTGATCCTGATCTATGATTCTTGAGAAAAAACTTGATCCGTGATCCAAAGATCAAGGGGTTGAGAAATTCTCAGACGAATTGAGAAATTTCGTTGATCCGTGATCCATTCGGTCCCGAGGGATCACCATCTGATCCGGATCAAATATTGGATCAAGCTTCTGATCCATCAAAAGGATCAGTTTACGGATCAGTGGTACTTTACGCGTTAAAATGCCGTGATCCTGTAACGGGGCTTTTTTGCTATGTTACACTACTCGTGATCCGTGATCCTGATCCCTACACACTTCGTGGCACGAAGATTCCCTTGTAAATGCATACTAAGGAGATCCATACATTCGCACGCAGTCTTCGTCCATCTAAGGCTTGGATGAAGGAAGGCGGATGGAGGAATACACCAGACTACCCCGTGTCATATCCTCCTTCATCTGCTTGAGATTTTTGGTAGTGTAGTTTACCCCAAACAACGAGTTGATGTCGATCGTAATTTTCTCCCACTGCTCACGCTGTCGCCTGGCGACGTCGTTGCCGGCGGCAACTTGCCGCCAATATTTCCCCTGAGTATCTTTTGGGTTCCATTGTTTTCGTCGAAGAAAATAGAAGCGAAGTATATTTTTATCTCGCTAGAAGCGTCAGGCAACCTAACTACAATGCAACTTACTAAATTCTGTCTTTCGAATATGCGCAACAAACGGAGCGAAGCAGCATCGCTCCGCCATGATTCTTGATCGCGTGCCTCATCAATACTGATTCGTGCAAGTGATCGACCGTGATCGGATCACTGATGAATCGTGAGTCGTGATCTATCAATTTTAGGTCACTGATCCATGATCTACGATCCCGATCTAAAACTGACAGGATCATGGGTGATGTGATCTACGGATCACGAGAATGATGCATGATCCTGTCCCATGATCCCAATTTTGTTGATCTGAGCAAAAAAATCAGGTTCATGTCATAAAATCATCACATTGATCTTATGACGTGATTTTTTTCTCAGGATCACGCGTGGATCAGGATCCGCATACCGGCCCAGATGGGCGCATGATCGCTAGCGCTAGCTTTGACAAGTCTGTACGTTTCTGGGACGGGGTCACTGGAAAGTAGCGTTTCGGGATATGCCCTTATCCCTGGGCCTGGATCCTCCACCGTTGTAGGTTCATCTGCGCCCTACGTGGTCACGTGGCTGACGTGTATATGGTGTCGTGGTCAGCTGATAGTTGTGTGCTTGTCTCTGGGTCTAAGGATTCCACTGTGAAGGTCAGAGATTGGAGTGGTATGGGCCAGTGTGTGAAAATATGTGCATGTGTTAGTGATAGTATGAATATTTGGAGGTGTTTTTTGGGGAGCACTTCTCTAGGGTTGTATGATTAATGAGAAAAGTGCCGAGTTCAGCTGGTGAGAGCGAGCATATATTCCTCCACATTATCAGCAACGCATGCAGTTGACTTTGTGCATATTTTGCCACATTGTATGAGCTCATCCTCGTCATGGTGATGGTCAGGTTTGGGATGCCGTTGAGCGTAAGTTGAAGGAAGACTTGCCCGGCCATGCAGATGAGGTCTTCGCTGTTAATTGGAGTGGTGACGGCGCACGAGTAGTCAGTGCTGGTCGCGATAAAGTTGTTAAAATATGGAAGCATTGAGAAGACGATAACGTTACTGTTTCTCGTATTTTACCAAACGTGCGTTACGTTGTAGAAGAGTTGCCGAGTTTGTAATTTGTGAGAGGAGTGGTATGAAAGGTTTTGCACGCATGCACACGCGCGCCCTAGTGACCGTTTCGTCCCTCTGCAAGGTCTCCTTACGAGTTGTCGTCGATTGTCACTCGTTGTGTTGCTGACTTACATCTTACCTATGTCGACTCGGTGTCTTTGACTATTCGAAATGGGACGACTATTCGTTGCTGACGATTAGCACGATTTTGTGGCGCGCGGTAATTTATATGCGTTTCGTAACGAAACTTTCGTTAAACTAGTGCAGGCAGCTTGTTCTCACGAAGCATCTGTATTAGCCAATGCTGACTAAGCTCTTCGGCCGCAGTCTGCTTAGGACTGGAGGGGTCTCTCCCATCACCGACCTCATCCAGGTGCTCGGTGACACACACTGGTGATGATGGGCATGTTTCGGCTCAGGCTCGCTTCAGTAGTGTCTTGGCTGCCAGCGGCCCTGTGGTCGGTGGCACTGGGCAGCAGGATAAGCCGAAGAGGACCAGGCGTAAGAAACAGCATCGTGTGATGAAGGAGGGTCCGCATAGTGAGGCCTTGCATGAAGGGTGATGGTGACCTGTTATGGCCTATGAACAGTTACTGGCCTGCATCAGCTGTGTGCCCTCTCCCCTGAGCTGAGCACGATCGTGGGTGCACCTAAGGCGAGCCGTGTTGATATCACTAAGAAGCTGTAGTCTTGTAAACTTCAATGCTGTCCACACTGGTTTGGTGGTAGGTGGGGTTACATCAAGTCCCACAACCTGCAGGAGGAGACGGATAAGAGAAACATTAAGCCTGACGCTGCTCTGGGCAAGGAGCTTTCAAGTCTATTAGTGTCAATGTGCTGCTGTTCAGGTCGTATTATACCGCTGCCAGTGGTGAACATGTGTACCATGCAAAAGTATGTACAGAAGCATGTGACGAAAATAGAGGCGCCAGCGTGATGAATTGGGGCTCTTCTTCCGTGTTACGATAACGTCTCTACTAGATTGATTTATTTCATGCATTACTGCAGTGACGATTTCCACTAGGGAAGAGTTGGGTTCGCTGGGAGTTAGTATTGGATCCTGCGCTGATTTTAGCGCCCGCCCTAGTGATCGATTTGCCGTCTCAGGCATGGTGTTCTTTGGTGGAATTCATTGAAGGTTAGCTTTCTTAAACCGGTATTCATGTAAGGAGTCTTACATCAGAACCTCTGAAGTTGATGCTCAGTACAAGAGGCTTGATTTAGTTTCTAGACAGCGAATTTAGTATGTCCACCGACAACAACAAGAAGACTACATTGGACGGGTCCACGCCTGAAGATACAGAAAAGGTGAAGCCTCTCGTTAGCACTGAGAAGGTTGGGGATGTGGTAGTAGAGTGGATGTCGTCCTCAACGTTAGAGAGTGTGGTGGCTTAGGAACAGGCTGAAATCAAGGAACTGCTGGACAAGATGCGCTTAGCGCCCGCCGCGACCTCGCCTAAGACAGTAAGTAGGAGTACTATTTTCAGTGATGTTGACTCGGTTGTGGTAGCATAAGTTTTGGAATACACAACCGGTACCGCAGCTAGATGCAGACCCTGTTTCCCAAGAGGCGCGAGGTGACCTTGTTGGTTTTTTTCTGGCATTCTGTGGAGGAATATTTAGGTCCTATTGATGAGCTTAAAAAGGTGTCTGATATTCCTAAGGAGCCCTACAACCTCCCACCTGCATTCGAGTGGGCGAATATCGACGTTAATGATCCGGAACAGATCCAGGAAGTTTATACACTTCTTAATGAGAACTATGTCGAGGATGACGAGGCAATGTTCAGGTAGAACGTGTGCTAGTCTCAGTCGAATTTCACAATGAATGTCCATCCTTAGGTTTGACTACAGCCCGGAGTTTCTTCGATGGGCCCTGACCCCTCCGCATTACGTGCCAGAGTGGCATTTTGGAGTGAGAGTGAAGGCTAATGGAAAGGTACTGGGGCATTCTGCGGTGGCTTGGTATAGGTATATGCTGCTATCCTAGTTGGTGGGCTTTATTACTGGTATCCCTGCAACGATGGAAGTTCGCGGCGACGAGTTGCGAACAGCCGAGATTAACTTTTTGTGTGTCCATAAGAAGCTCAGGTGAGGTTGGAGTGTGTATGGGAACGCTATTGGTTTCATCTCAGGTCCAAGCGCCTCGCTCCAGTTCTTATCAAGGAGATCACCAGAAGGGTTAACTTGACTGATCGATGGCAGGTGATACTTGGACGGGAGCTGTGGTGAATATGAAAGAACTTGTTTGTTGGCAGGCTGTGTATACGTCGGGAACTATACTTCCACGTCCTGTCACTGCTGCACGGTATCACCACAGGTTAGTGTATGTCTCATTGACTCGTGCTTTATGGTCAGCATGCAGGTCTTTGAACCCTAAGAAGCTCTGTGAGGTTGGCTTCACACGCCTGGCTCCTAGGATGACTATGGCGAGATGCATAAAGTTGTATAAGGTAGTGGCGACCAAGCTTGCTGCCTTAGTGGAGGTGGTGATAGTAGGTCGCCGACCATCCTAGCATCTCCGGACTGAGGCCGATGGAAATGAAGGACAGAAAGCAGGTTACTAAGTTACTCAATGAGTAATACTATGAAGCTTTGATCGTGTTGGAGGAATCGCTGTGATGTCGCAGATACTTGTCGAAATTTAAAGTTCATCCCGTGCTATCACAGCATGAGGTCGGCCATTGGCTTTTACCCAGGGAAAACGTCATACAGACTTACGTAGGCTCATGGGTCGGTCCTTTGTGACATTTGTTGGAGCTCCTTGAGATGCACTATATGATGGTCGTTGATTCAGGTTCGGGAGGATAACGGAAAGGTTACTGACTTTTTGTCTTTTTATTCTCTCCCGAGTTCCGTCCTTGGCAACGAGAAGCACAAGTACTACTGCTACTACTACTACTGCTGCTACTACTACCATTCGTTTGTCATATTTGGTGTCTTCAGGACCCTTTTCGCAGCTTATTCGTATTACAATGTGGCTAACACTGTCAGCTTGAAGCAACTTATGGCTGATGCCCTTGTTTTGGTAAGAGGGATTGTGGGGTTCGACTCTGGCTCTTGGGTGTGATTGGTTTATATCCCGCTTTGTACCTATCAGGCGAAGAAAGAAGGATTTGATGTGTTCAACGCGTTGAATCTCATGGACAACAACGAGTTTCTGGAAGTAATTCTCGATGGAGTTTATCGCAGTGGATTTCTGATGCTATGCAGGACTTGAAGTTTGGTCGGGGTGATGGAGATCTCCAATATTACTTATACAATTGGAAATGTCCCTTCATGGAGCCTCAGGACATGGGCCTGGTAGTATACTGTTGTTGCTTCGCTCCGCTGTTATCGTGTTGTGGTAGGTCCTACTGTAGACGGGGTTGGTCGGGGTGTCGACCTTGTTACTGTTTGGTGTTCTGCGTGATGAGTCTTACCTGAATTGGTACAATAATACTACAGATAGTTTCGATATTCATAATGTTGAGCTGATGCTTTGCTCGTACCATCTCTTCCTCAACGCAGTTTCCTTTCAACAGTATACCCTTACATAAATGGGAGCAGTAGTGTCTCGCATGTCTGGCTTCTTGGAAGAGCACCCCAAGCTGAAGGTGGCCAAGAACAGGTTGAGCAAGGTAGTCCAGGTCCGTATTGATCACCGCTTATTTTGTGTTGGTCAGCTGGCGTCTAACGGTCGGTGGTTGGGAGGCCACATTGTGTGGACGGCTGTAGTGTCGGCGATAGTGCTCGCGGTTCCAGTCTTCTTCGAGTGAGCTCCTGGGTAGAGGATCCCGAACTTGACGATATGATCAGATACGAACGAGAGTGTCAGTTCTTCGACCAGATGAATCAACTCCAGCAGGCACAGATGAACGTGAGTTTTCATTACTACTTTTCTAATGGCGTTTAGAAAAATTATATCTGGAATACTATTGTCCATAGAAGGGCCTTATTGCGGATACTTGGTGATTCTCTTTCTTGGTAGGCTGCTACTGCCTCGACGACTGCGTGAGGACAATACAAAATGATGGTGATTGTGGCGATACCAAAGACTATTTTTACTGCCAGTATCGTTTCAGCTACATTTCAGTGATTCGCGTTGCTTGATAGTCACAAAGAAGCTAGTTCGGGAGGTACCTCTGATCTGGGCTCATTTCCGTGTTGATTGATTCTTCTCGCTGTGATGTCACGGAGTAGGGCTTCGGGAGTGTCCTCTGCTGCAGCGGGCTTTCGTCATTTCCGAGCGGGAGAGCCAATAGACGAGCGAGAGGCGGCTCGTAATAGCGGGATTGAATTTACGGTTTATAAGAAGTTTTCTGCTAACACTCGAATCACTACGACGCTCGCTCTACTGTTATGGTCTTCAGCGCCATCCTAGGTTCGGAATTGCTGTATTAAGAGCTCTGTTGGAGTAGTTAACTTGCTTGGGCGTGTGGGGTCTTGTATCAGTCGTATCGGTTCCAGTAGGCACCTGGGAATCGTTGAAGTCGGCGATACAGCAGATACACAATCATAATGCAAGTCATTTATCCTTTGAAGAGCTCTATCGGAATGGGTAGTGTCTGCCAGCTGGCTAGCAGTGCTGTGGCTAGGTTGGGCGGTCAGGTATAATCTGGTACTGCATAAGTATGGTATGAAGCTGTACAAGGGAGTTGAAGAGACAGTGGCTCTTCACCTGATGGAAGTCTCCAAACGCTGTATTGAAAGTAGTACTTGATAGTACCGCAAAGCACTTCCGCTGTTATGACGTGATAGCTAGTGCATGGGAATAGTAATAGATCTAGCATGGACGATATTCATTGAGTATTGAAGCTCTGGTTAGTAGCTAGTCGAGTCAATATCGGGTAGTGGTGGTCTATAGACCCTCAAGAGAGGTTCTTGTCACGATAGGTGCTGATGAGGACCTACTTGCCCGATTGAAGATCGAGTGGGAAGATCACAAGATGAGCATGGGGATGATCCGAGATATTCTAATGTGTTACGGGGTCTTTGGACCCTTTATGCGGTAGTCAAGACTTGTAGGTACATGGATCGGAACTACGTCCGGCAACATACTCAACAGTGTGTACCTGTCTATGATATGGGCTTGAGGGTAGTAGAAGTAGTACACTGGAGCTATCGGGGAGCTACTTGTGTTGTTAACTCTCTCAGTTGTTCCGAGACACTGTCATAGGCGATGCACGAGTCAGAGGGAGAGCCATCGGACAGGTGGTACTTCTAGTAGTTATAGTAATTCACGAGGGGGGAGGTCTCAGATCCTTGCGGAACTCCGTCGTGAACTCCATGGTGAGACGATAACAGACCCGCAGCTCGTCAAGAGCGCCCTGTCCATGCTTGTGGAGCTCTCCGATATACAGACTTTATCTGGGCACACTGAAACAGGTATTGAACAATGCAGTCGCTGGGAAACGAACCTGGGGTCTTTGTAGGCTACCGAGCTGAACAATTCTTGCACGCCTCCTCGCCATCGGTTTCTGATAGGGATAGTAACATCAGTGGTGGCGGAGGGTCTCCACTCGCAGATAGCGAAAACGTCTACTATTCTTGGTTCGAGGTCAACTACTTAGCGCTCATACGAGACTTCTACACTCAAGAGGTGGGTCAAAAATGTGAGCGGAGCGAAGCTGGTTGATATGTCCATAATCAGGCCAACGAGTACATAGAACGACATACAGTAGGAGAGTATCTCGAGAAGGCTGATAGCAGAATGCGACAGGAGAGGGAGCGAGTTGAAACTTATATGGATCGAACTCTGACTATGGCTAAGGTAGGCAAGCGCGATCGGTGGAGGTCGGTGTCGTCAAGGCCCCCTCATCGTTATAGTGTGGACCCCTCGCACAGGTTGTTGTTGTCGCGGGGTTGTCATTTGAGGCTTGATTTCCCACAGGTGCAAGAGGTTCTCGATTCTGTATGGATTGGTCGTCACTATAAGATGCTGATACAACAGGAGAGTAGTGGTTGTAAGGTCATGTTTGCTGAGGCCAGGTGAGGAGGTTCCTGCTGCTGCTGCTATCGGAAGGGCATCTCCCTCTCTTAGAGTGTCCGAACTTCGCTTGATGTACTCCCTTTTTTCTCGTATACCCGAGACCCTCACTGACATAGCGGAGATCATGCAGCAGAGCATTGGTGCAGCGAGTGAGGGGCAGTCGTGTTGGATCCTTTGCATATAACTTCCGTTATAGTCGCCGATTTGATCGCTGACGAAGCCACCGTCAACGCGCCTGTGTGTTTCGTAGAGAAGTTGTTGGCTCTGCGACAAAAGTGAGATAGTTACTATTCCTCTATTCTGGAAGGGTATGTTTCGCTGCATGAGGCAGGTTCGAGGGGATTGTGTCCCAAGCCTTCCGAGGCTCCCTGGAATTCTCCAACCAGATGAAGGTGGCCTTCGAGAAATCACTCAACAACAGCCCGAAATGCGCTTACTACTTGAGTCTATACTTGGATGAATTATTGCGGAAAAGGTAACCGATCCGCTACCCCACCACTATCCTCGGATGCTTCTGTGCATGCTTCTCTTCGAGGGTGAATCATCGTTCTATTTGGTCCTGGCAACTCCTGTGGAGGTGTGAGAGTGTTCGTTGTCTGTCAGGTTGAAAGACATGACAGATGCAGAATTCCACTCTAACGTGGACCAGGTCATTAGCGTATTCCGGTATGTCGATATGAGTGCCAGCTTCGCTCCGCTGTGTTTTTCGAACTTCCTTTATGTTCAGATACCTTATTGACAAGGACGTTTTCGAATCCTATTACCGAACTAGCTTGTGTCGGCGTCTACTCAATTCTAAGTACGAGTCTGATTCACTCTGTCATATTCGTCATTACGGATCTCCCAGGCCGTCGTCAGCGAATGTGGAAGAAGCAGAGAAGTTAGTAGTGAGTAAACTGAGGGCCGAGGTAAGTCAGGCAAGCATTGAAGCACTTGATGATGTGCTTGGTTTAGTGTGGGCAGCAGTACACCTCTAAGTTGGAGGGAATGTTGAAGGACGTCAGTCTGAGTCGAGTAAGGCAATCTCATGTGATGGTATGAGGGCTGGGCTTCAGGACACGAGTCGTAGCTACAGTCAGTCTTTGTCGTCGTCCGCCTCGCTCATGCATGGACCGTCCCAAACTCATTGTGAGCTAGATGTGAAGGTGAGGGGGTGTATGCGTTTCGAGCTGTATTAGGCGCGTACGTTTACAGTGTGTCGCTTGCTCAGGTCTGTACTTCTGGTTTTTGGCCGACCCATTCCCCTCCGGGATGTGAGATACCTGTTGAAATGAAATGCCTGATCGATCGGTGAGCAGCCACAGGGTCCCCCTATCGCACCAAACATCACCACTGGCAGATTTGAAACATTCTATCTGTCGAAGCACAGTGGCAGAAGACTTACTTGGATGTTCAACTACGGAACCGGTAGGCTTCGTTGTTTTGACCATGGCTGTGATCAGAAGCAATCGGCATTTGCGGGACCTGCTAGTGGTCCACCCGATCTCGGGCTAGCGAAATCATCCAGGCCATATGGGGTCTCTTCTGAGTGCGATCGTTGTTGTGCTTCAGCGGATGTCCGGAGTAGAGTGGGACGCCATCCATATGTCCTCACTGTCAGTACTTACCAAGCGATGATACTACTCTTGTTCAATTCGTCTGATGCACTGAGGTAGGGTCGTTCAGGGTTTCTCTGTCTCAGCAACACACGATGTCTGAGTCAGTTACGAGCTGATAAGATCTTCGTTGAACTGTGGGAGAGGGGATGATCCCAGCGTGGATGAGAGGTCCGAGCGAGAAGACAATGCCGAGATCAAGAGGCATCTTATGAGCCTATACGTGAATCCAAAAGTTCGGTGAGAAACGTCAGTAATGGTAGCCGATATAATGGAGCACCACCACGTTCACAGAGTGCTGTTGCGAGAGAGCCTCAATGCGTCCAAGGAGCCCACTGCCGGTGATATCTTCCGCGTCAATGCTGAATTCGAGTCGCGTGTCCGAAGCGTGAAGGTGCGTAACTCGAACTGACTCTGTATCGCTAGTTAATGCTCAACATCCTCAGGTACCATTGATAGCCCTGGCTAACAGCTCCACTAGTAGAGGTGAGTTCTTCTCAAGATGGTTGTTGTCAGTCATAACGTTTTGCCAGATGCAGGCGGGGGGTCTGCGTCCAGTGTGGAAGTTGGAAGTGCAGTACCCCAGGCTGTTGAGGAAGATCGGAAGCACATTGTAGAGGCCGTACTGGTAAGGGTACATTAATGAAATGACCACATTTGCCTCTGTGATTATGTAAGGTACGCATCATGAAGAGCAGGAAGCAGCTGGATCACAACTCGCTAGTCGTCGAGGCTACCAGACAGTTATCGCAGAGGCAAGGCTCCTCCGTCTTCCTCCAGTGGGGGGTTAATGGACGGCGCGGTTGTTTAGGTTCCTGCCAGCTCCCCAGCTCATAAAGCAGCGAATTGAACATTTGATTGAGCGGGAATTCCTTGAACGCTGTCCTCATGATCATAAGACGTACAATTATTTGGCCTGAAATCTTAACCGTGTTGGTAACTGTCCAGACAGATGGTTCAGCACCAATCCTGTTGCTGTGAAAAGCAGTGGTCACAGTAGCATATATAATAACTATAGTAGCCATACTTTATCATTGCATAGATCCTTCCTCCTGCAGACTCGGTACTTGAGTTGAAATGAGTTGAGTCGAGCCTGAGCGGACAATCTTCGATGAGCACTGGGCAGGGCGGAGGAGATCAGTGGACGGGGTCAGACGCTATTATCTTGAATATGACCCATGTATGAATAATATTTTGCCGCTCACGTGTAGGCTAAGCCTACTAGGCTTTTACCCGTGACACTCACGAAGAGCGAGTTGTGAGAGGTGTCAAGGTTGATAGGAACTTCGGACTTGGTTGTGGGGATCATTGTATCAGCTCACATGCGTGCACTTAGAGTGGGTCGATCTCTCCAATACGATACGTAACGTCTTTCTAGTGTATCGATTGCAGAGGGGTCAGTAGGAATCGGTCGAGTACTGCATTAAACGCTGTCCATCAGAAAAATAATTTAGGTCCTGTCTGTTTTATGCCCTCGCTATCAGAAAAATAATTCGGAAACTTTTTCTTATCACCCCTGGCCATGAGTGTAGCCGGATCAGGGGGGTAAAAGGTTTGAAAGCTTGAGATAACATCAGTCGCTTACACCTGCTCTCCGTCTTATCGTTCAGTGAGCGATTTGCTCCGGTTTGTCGTTCCACGGAGCCCTCGACATCCTTCCACACCCAGCGGTTTCCCTCTGCGATTAATCCTCACCGGTTCTATTCAGCATCGATCAGAATATAGAGAGTGGTGCCCATTCTGCAGTCATGGACTCGTTGTTGATTGTTGATATCCTTCGCGAACTCCCCAATAAGGCTGCCGCATTCTTGGTCAACCGTCGCCGCTCTATCGGCGTCACTGCCTCCTGGATAGCTGTGGTAGCCGCCATATGCACCTACCGGGCCATCAAGCGACGCAGACGTCGAGTATCGCTCATCGACAAGCTGGGTGGAACTACTGGGGTGAGTGTAGCTGTCCTCTCGGTCCGACCGCGGTTATTGCCATTACGGATATCCTTAATGGTGTTCCAATCGGAAGTCGCTCATGATCGTGGAATGACTTCTTTCAGCGCATCCCCTTCTTGGGATTCGTTCCGAAGTCAATCGAGCACTTCCTCTACGGACTCGAGATCCTGGCCGATACGTATGGCGATGTTTTCGCGACGAAGTAGTTCGTTCATATGCACTATGAAACTGCCTATTCGACCACGCTGATCACGACGACTGTCTATTTTAGAATTATAGGCAGAGATGTGGTCGTCTTGACGGATGCCGAGGCGATAAGAGGAGTTCTCAAAGAGCGTCCCCATAGCCTCATTAGATTAGTCAATAGGAGCAAGCTGTTGCCGATCTCTGGCATGTTCACTTCCGAGGGAGAGGATTGGAAACGCAGCAGGAGACTGGCAGCACCGGCATTGAATGCACATCACTCTGCACAGATGGTGCCGGCGATGGCTGTCGTCGGCAAGAGACTAGTGACTCCGCCATCGCTCCGCTGTCCTATGAGATCGCTCCCAGGTCAGACAACTGCGAGGTTTAGCTTGTGATGGTAGAGTTGTGTGGGAGCCGACCAGCTGGTTCATGATGTGCACCCTCGACATCTTATGCCTCACTGCGTTTGGTATGGATTCCTTCTTCCTCAATCCTGATGGTGAGCAAGTGATTCCGTCAGCAATTCGTCTCCGTCTTGTTCAGGCATTCATGTGGGCTCCAAACCTCAGGAGATTGCTCAGGCGATAACGGATTTTGTCGAAGGTTTAACTTATATTTTGCAGTTTGCAGCCTTCCCATTCTTCACTCGAAACGTCTTCCCTTGGAATTTGAACCCAATGATGAGGAAGGTAGGACCACATCCCCTACGGTGGAATCTCTACCGGTTGTTCTCAGTAGATTCCTGAAGATGACAATCATTGATCAGTTCCACGTGAGCGTCGAGCGTCTGAATAATTTCGCGGATGAGATTGCGATGCAGCGGAGAGCAGCAGTGAGCGAATCTAGGCAAGCAGATCTACTTAGCAAGCTGCTTCATATGGACAAGCAAGACCTCCAAGGGAACCTCGTGACGTAAATTGAACCCCACTGCGATAATCATCTGATTAGCTCCGTGTTTGCTGAAGATTCTTCCTCGCTGGCAGTGAGACTACAGCGACCACTCTCTCCTGGTGCCTCTATTACTTCTGTCTCTACCCCGATGTTCAAGCGAGAGCTCGAGCCGAGGTGGACACCCTAGGCCGCGATCCGGAAACCGACGACGACCTCGAGAGACTACCCTTCGTGGAAAGTTGCATACTCGAGGCTCTGCGGGTGAGCGTTTGTATTTTCTTTTGCTCTTCTCCTAAATCTGTTCATTAGCTACAACCTGCAGCCCCCTTACTGGTGCACGAATGCACAGCCGATGTATCAGTATGTGGTTTCCATTTGCCCACGGGAACTCGAATAGTATCTCTTTTGCGCAAGCGGATGCGAAGCAGCGCTGAGGGTGGCACCTCTTTCCGGTGAGTTCATCGGAAGTATCAGACTGGAGGACTCTATTTTTCCGCACATTTCCCTCCAAATGTGAGTGAGGACTATAGCGAAGATTCAACAATGCATGTGGAACCGCAAACGCAGAAATATCACATTACACCCTTGAAAGGTGATCTTTCCAATAATGAGTTTGACAAATTTGCAAATACAACTTGGGCTTCAAGAAATACAAGCGCAAGTCCATGGCACACCAGACCATTTTGGACCATAGGAACTCCTATCTGCGTCCATGTATAACATTATCGTTTTTCCAGGCCGCAACGCTGGTTACGCTCTGATGGCTGCGTAGACCGAGCACGAAGTCAAGAACACCTAGGCTTTGGTTCGAGTCCTCGACGATGTCCCGGTTCGCATATGGCGATCAAAGAAGGCACCCTCATCTTGGCGATGATTTTACGATACTTCGAAGATTTCAAGAATGCTACTGATATATCGCATGTTGAGGCGAAATCTAAATTAACCTTCAGACCCGAAAAATTGGAAATCTCAATGGCCAGGGTAACTGTGGAGAAAGAATACCATGAAGTTAGCGTCATGAACAACATCTGACTGCACTACAGCGATTGTCATGCTCGCTCAACCGGATCAATGGTTAACCGTTAACCTATCGAGCATCTTTTTTCATAGGAAGATGTTCGTCTGTTGAATGATTTTTTAATGTGCATTTGATAGTTTCAGTCGACATTTCTATTTTCGAGTTCAGTCAGCAACTCCCGAGCGTGGAGAGCTCCCGGGTCAACGACTTATGAATGCCGAGCTGTTCGTCTTGCGATCACTTCTCGACAATACTGCCATGACAAAGCAGTAGGGCTACCAAGGAACATCTTGGACATTCGGTCAACTCTGGCTCCAGAGATCCTCCAGTTCAACTAACCATCTATGTATACATATCCAGCCTAGATAATCCAGGAGACTATCAATAGAGTTGATTGATTAAGCGTTGCCGAAAGGACCGAAATCTTCGGCCTGAAGCATTGCAGGTGGATTCCCCCGCTGAAGTCTCGGTCACGGAACAGGTGCCGGATTAACTGGTGTCGTGCCAGCGGCTCACCCCTCACATGGGTCCGTGCCGTCACCCAGTCCACTCGAAAAAGATCTGTCAGTGAACCCTCGTACAATGCTTGGATTATTGAAACACCCGCCAGCGACCGAGCTCGCTCGCTCGCCGACTCGACTCACTCCAGCTAAGGTTGACCCCAGCCTCTTGTGAGACTTTTTATCTAGCAGTGAACAGTAGCTAGCCAGGGGATATCGGGGAGAAATCTTTTGTTAGCCGCCGACGAATGATCTGGGTGTCTAGTGTCTGATGTAAAAAGGGGTATGGACTCCCTACCCCACTGATCTCACTATGAAAATCAGCATCATCTACCCCGCTACACCCCGCTTAACCGCGAAATTTATACTGCGGTTAAGGCGACCAGCATTTGCGAGCTCGCTGATAGGAAATGGGTGGATGAGGGTGGTAGATCGGCGGCGTGGTCACCGAATGTCGATACTAACGCTCGCCATTTTCCGACCCCTCCGCGTTCAACAGGCTCACTGTGATCTTTGATCCCTAAAGTGGTGGTGGCCACCGAAAATCGGGGCGAGCGAGAAAAATATTAGGGTGATAGCGATTTCTTTCTAGACGCGTAGCGAGGAAGCCCGTGATCGTTGTTTCGGTACGATAGTCCGGGATAGCCTTCATGGAGAGTTGCGTCTTGTCCATGGAAATGTAAGTACTCAGTCTCCTATGGCCGATGGGAGGTATCCTGCTGTTGATTTGCTGATGCATCTCTATTTTGAGACCATCTACCAGGTGTCCTCCGGGGTTCGGGTTTAACCATAACGCGGTTAAATGCATCGAAATGTAATGTAGCGCATCTTTCATGACTAAACTCGAAGTTCTTTAATGGGTTCCAAGAAGACTCGTAGCTATATGTGATTGTGCAATTGGGACAGATTGAAAAATGGGCATCGTCAGTGGGGAACGCGCCGGGTGATGGGTCGTGAGAGTAACGATGGATACTTACAAGAAATACCCGTACATTTAGATCGTCATCACTATTCACTTTTTGCATGCTAGTCTAGGTATAGGTATAAGATGGTTCCCGCCTGGTAAGAGCTCGTGCTACCACTATAATGTGACCGAAATCCGCTGCTTGCGACTTCAGTTGTTTCTTAGTGTACTTATGTCTAGCGATGCGGTAAGCCAACAAATAGATTTTCCCACGGTCTCCTCGGAAAATAGTTTTCGGAGCAGCGTGAAACCTCAGCTGAGTGAAGATGTCAGCGCCGAGCCTACAGGAACTGTTTTCTCTGAATGGTCGGTAATCGCCAATACGATGATCGGCACTGGTGTTCTAGGGCTTGCCTCGGCCTTCACGGCCACAGGTTGGATCCTGGGCTTCTGCCTGATGACTGTGTCCGCCTTAATGGCGGTTTTCGCATTGCATCTGATGAACTCTCTGTCGATGAGCTCCACAACGCGTCAGGTTAGTTGGTACACTGTGTCTGGACTCTACTGCCCATGGGCGAAACTAGTGGTTGATATAGTTGTTATTATCAAGTGTGCCGGTGTGGCTGTTTCTTATTTACAAGTCGCTGGTGATATGCTGTCGATGCTTCTGGTCTTTTGGAGTGGTACCGAGTTCAGCGAGTCTACTGTGAGGTCTCTCATCATTGTCGCCGCGACGATCCTAATGGCACCAACATGTATGGCTAAAGAATTGAAATCGACCACTCTAGTCAACGTACTTGCCCTGGTCACTATAACCTACTGTGTTATACTAGGATGTGTGTACAGTGATGCTGATGGTGGTGATGATACTGTTGGGATTCCACCCCAATCATCTTTCACCAACATCCTTGCCAAGTTGCCTGTCTTCATCTTCGCCTTTACTTGTCACGAGAACATGTTCCCGTGCGCCACTGATATGAAAGGTCGCACTCAGAAGAAGTTAGATTTTGTGGCTGTTTCGGCTGAACTTACTGGTTTCATGATTTTCTTACCCGCTGTCATTTGTCCCTACCTCACGTTTGGTTCTCAAGTGCAGCCAAACTATTTGCAGAATATCGACTACAAGAACAACATCCCAGTCCAAGTTGGGTATATAGCACTGTCAATCGGTGTCCTATGCTCTTACGCTCTGCAAGTGGTTCCTATCGTGAGGTCGGCTATGGTCTTAGTCACGCGTGGTAAGACTATCAGCAGTCCCAGGAAGGCTAACGCTATCTTTTACATTGTAGCTGCCGTATGTCAGCTGGTACCTATGGCATTGGCTATCGCTGTTCACTCGCTCGGGGTTACATTCTCTTTTGTTGGTATTGTGGGTTCTAACACTATCGCATACATAATGCCGTCGTTCCTGTACTGTATGATGGTCAGAAAGACCGGGTCTAAAAAGAATATAACCTTCTATTTGGCTGTTGTCCTCTGCGTGGTTTCCATATGTCTTCTCCCACTCTGCATCGGGTCACTCATCCAGCAAATCATCGCTGGTACTGTGTGATCGATTATGAGTAGCTCTGAGCTGAGACTCTCTAATGGTCATATCTACGTATTTCAGATCACCTCTTATGCAAGTGTCGATGTTCATTGAATGTCTAGTTCCAAGAACCTCGTATACATGCATATTATGCCTTTGCATTCTTACCAATTCCCCCCCAACTCCAGAACATATTCATCCTCAACACAGACCAGCATGGTATCGTAAAGGTACCATAACTGGATTATGAGAAGATGAGATGTTTACTACCTATAGAAATGTCCTAATACGTAATTGTCATGGTTGTCGTTTGCATCGTAACGATGCAATATCGTAGTCGTAAAGGGCCTGAAGTAGCACGAAACTCGGAGACTGCTGGCTCCTGGTGAACCCTAGCCCTTCTGTACTCGTTTCCTATATCCTCACAACGGTTGCGTTATGACAGTTGGGCCTGTTTCGGCTGAACTTACTTGGTTTGACGTCTAGAGTTTCACTATTCTCCGTAACTCGGCTGCCATATGTTGTCGCATTATAATCTCATTTGAGAACCGGTAATATGTTTATTAACCGCGTTGGCAATATCAAACTGAGCATTGCGCTCACTAACTGTCTTCGATGCCTTGATGAATTGATATTCGCCAGGAAGGTATCAGCACAGTGTGGCCTCATCGGTCTTCGTATGGAATGGCTCAGCGGGGAGATGATATTCAAGTATCAATATGGGACTCACTCGGATCACCGAGAGCCGTCGGTTTCACACTCTACGAGACCAACATTGTCCGGTGGTCACCAAGCTAGCCAGCAGTTTGTTGGCATTCCGCGAAAAATCGCAAATCTTCGGTAATGTCACCAGCGGGTGGTGTATCAGGCCCGATGGATGTAAGGACGATATAAGTGAACTGATGATTTCTGTAGTTTGCTGGACATCTGGGCTATTCGTATGCCCTGTTGCTGATGTCAGTGAAGCTCCTCTACATACTGCACAACACTGAACATTTCGATCACATCCCACATGATCATGATTTCATCAAAATAACATCAGACATGTTGAAGAAAAAACACAACCTCACGCGTGATTGTAAAATGACTCAAGACATTCTCATCGAGTCCGTATTTTCTTATAGACGTTCGTAACCGCTCCCCTTCTTACTCGTAACCCTCTTCACGAGACGTCTGAGTACGCCCTTAGATTTTCCGGCTTCTTCATTCCTGATATCCTTCTCCTTTTTATGGTCCCTTCCAGTGGAAGCGTCGGCACCCGGAACATCCTGCTTCCAGTCTCTCGAACTTCTCCAATTGATTGCTTGGTATTCATGTGCAATCGGTCTTCCTGCTGGCTCGAGAATAATATTAGATTTTCGGTGGGACTTCGTACCAGAGGCTCCGACTTCAACATAGAGAGCGTCACCGACTGTAGTGTACATGAGTTCCTCTAGCACTATATTTGATGACGATGGATAGACTTGTTCGATCTTACCTCCTTGCACGTTAATCTGCAGAGCAATTTTCTCGAGTCCGGATTGCCCTGTTTTTTCACCAGTGTACGTGCCGTTCTTGGGTTCGATAGTGGGATAATATATGCCTCCTCCGACGTCGGTGATAGGCGCACTATTGATGACTCTCAAGCCAACCCTGGAGCACAATTCGTTGAGTTCGTTCATCAGACCAGGCTGGACAACTTGATCTCGATAAGGTTCGAAACATTCCCTGGAAGCATCGTGTGTATTAACCTTTACGGAAAATGAGATCTGTTTGTTCGTCGTTCCATCAATAGCAGTAACCAAGGCCCCATTTACAGGGCTTTCCCGATTTGGGAGGGTATAATGAGTAGTAGGCACGCACTCTACAGTGCCGTCAGTGTTTTCATAAGTCCACTTACGCATATAACCCACATGGAAGTCCTCAAGTTGCATGACACCACGATGAGATGGTTTCAGATAGAATCGGGTACCAGTGCTGTGATCCTTGCCGTACAGCCAAGCAACTGGGCGGTACTGCTTTGCAAGGGAGGTGTTGTAGCCTACTATGGCCATCACCGAGATGAATGCCTTGCTGGAATTATTAACCATCAATGTATATGACAAGTACTGATGGATGTGAATGTCAGAACTGCGCGGTAAAGGAGAAGGCCTAGAGACATGAGAACAGGGATTCTCGGAACTT
Organism: Perkinsus marinus ATCC 50983; assembly: GCF_000006405.1. NCBI lineage: Eukaryota > Perkinsozoa > Perkinsida > Perkinsidae > Perkinsus > Perkinsus marinus. The sequence goes on from NW_003202153.1 coordinate 169,919, forward strand.
TCGGATCGCTCGAATGGCGAGCGAGCATGAGTTGATCAGCAGGGAATTGGGCAGGGTTTTCGCCCGACAGTACTTCATGAAGAGTGCTCGTGTATCATTTTCGGAAATGAACATCCTCTCGTGATGGGCCGAAGCAGGTGAAATAGCGTATGCCTTTTCGGTCGCAGGTTTGCTCCCTGTTGTGAAATTAAACCAGGTGTTGGACTTCCCAACCCTATTTGTGACATCGTAACGATGCAGTATCACCCCATAAAGGGCCTCGTGTGGCACACAATACGGACACCCTCGAGTCCTGCTGAACCCTTGCCCTTCTGTACTTCTTTCGTTCCCATTCTGATTCTTTCCCACTGCTGGACGAACACAATACGGATAATTAAGAGACAGTAAACGTAATGTGTTGGTAAGGGACGTGAGTTATAGAACGTTTAGAGGACTCAACCATCTATCGAGGCTTGCACGTTGGCCAGGTACCTACAGCATCCTCAAACCAGTGACAACACAAGCAGCATAACATACATCAGAGCATGGGTGTTGTCTCTCATCAAGCATCCTATACTATCGGCCGCCTTCCGATGGGCCAACACTTGCTCCAGTAGAGCTACCAGGGCCACTCTCAGTGTCGATCCCGCCTCTGTACCTAGAAAGACCATCAAGAAAAAACCACAGGACATTGAGTTCTCACCGCTGCCATCGGCAAAGTTATGAAGTTCACGGTCCAGGTTTTGGTACTGCATCTCAAGAGCCTGCGGCGAGCCGAGCTCTCGTCAGTGAACGAGTACACAGACCTACCAGTCGAGCCCAGAGCATGTTGGCCTCCAAATGAGGGCTATCCCGAAGCCTCCGAGAGAGAGTGCTTATCAAAGTCGGTAAGAGACGGAGCCCGACAGACCCGATGCATGCTGCTATCGAATCCGGAGGATCCATTGGGACAACGTCGAACACCTACACATGGCAAATGACAGAGACATGCTCATCAACTGGCATCATCACATAATCGATTATTTTGGCGTCTCCAGTGACAAGAGCCATGACCACGGCAGCTGGCCAATTCTCGTCCTTGACCATTTTCACTATCTGCTCCACATTAACACGCTCTGTGAGTAGACCCGTGACTGGGGTGAAGCTCAGAGCAGTAGTGGCAGTGTCGGCACCAAGAGCGACTGAAATAAGGCGAAACCTATACACTGCTGCGGACGATGGAGCTGATATCCTACCGCGGTCACTCGAGAAGACGTGCGCACCAAGACTAGTAGCCACACAGACCTGCCGACCATCACCAGATACGGTCAAGCCGAAGACTCGCCTGATTAGAAGCCGACCACCATGCAACGTTACAGTAGGAGGCAATACACTCACCATAGTTGATAATCCTGTTTGGAGCCGTAACCAGCCTTGACTCCAGGCAGCCTCTCCGCCTGAGTAATCCTCTTCCTCTTCCGGTCCGCCCCCTCTAGCTCTTCATATCTACAATAGACTCATGATGCTACTACTCTCACCCTATGCAGAGCCTCACTCTTGGTCCTGTACAGCTACGGCCAAGGCAGCCCCAGTGTCAGTGCCACGGTCCAGCTTGCTATTGAGGAACCTGTAGGCCGACTCCCCCCAGCTCTAGGTGTAGTCGTGACTGACCTTTTAGTGCCGATGATGTTGCCTTGAGCACAGGTCATAGTAGTCCGGCACAGCAGTACTCGTAGACGTGTATCGTATATCATCAGATACCTAACAACGACTCTGGCCACAACTTCCCGTCCATCGTCCTACGGCGATCTCGGGCACACCGCAGCGAGCCACTGACCATTAGGGCTGAAGCAGAGATCGGTGAAGTATCTACGAAAAGTAACGCACTCGGAAGATTTCTCGACTCAGCCAGATAGATCCTCACTGTGTGATGTCTGCTGGACCGCCAGTACCGTCCCGACGGGCCTTCTTGCCGCTGGTGAGACCACCAGTAGCTCGGCTACCTACACCGTATGATAGCCCCCCCATTGCTTGGTCTATCTCCTACTGACCTTGTCCGCGACCAGCTGCAATATCCCTGCTGGCATCAATACTTCCTCCCATCTCTCTACCCTCTGTTGTATCCCAGAAGTAGATGTGGCCCGCCTGTGTAGCTGTGGCCAGTCTAAGGGAAACCAATTGCTAGAGCCGCTGATTAGAGAGTGCGCATGCGTACACATTTTTTTCCGTGTTCCGAGCAAAGGCACAGGCCGTTACCTGTCCCTGGTGGATGAGGCTCTCCCCGCTGCCAGCCTTGGTTTGCCTGAGGACACCTCAAGTCAGTGCGTGACTGCATAGGAAGACCTACCGTCCATATACGTCCCACACACGTAGCGTCCTGTCCCAGGAAGTAGAGGCGAGGAGGGACGAATCCCAACAGAAGTCCAGAGCCGACACGCGAGCTTCGTGACCAGAGAGGACCTGAATTCGAACTAAGATCTAAATCGACTTTGCTGGACCTAGCGGTCGTCAAGCAACAGGTCGAATTTCGCCGAAGTCGGTAACGCAGCACTCTACACTTGGAGAATAAAGCGATGGTTTATTCGGTCGCGAAGCCCCCGACCAGTGACTTACATCAATGCAGTCCCCAGTCTTGAGTGCCCAGAGGTAAACAGCTCCTGGTGCCTGAGCGCTAGTGCCACCAGCAGCAACGACATCTCCTCCTCCATCCACAGAGACGGTGGTGAACTGTACCAGGCCCGAAGCGGACGGTGCCGTCATCACCTAGTCACTTACTGTACCAATAAGCCCGACAACGAAAAAGACCCACCCTGAAGTTGCGGTAACGCAAAGAGTCGTACGCACGCACACTGCCATCTAGACTTGCTGATATCACTGCGTTACCAGTAGGTGTGAAACACACGCCTTCCACTGTAGAGGTGTGGTCAGCGAAAGTAGCATAGCAGAAACCCGACACTGAAAGGCAGCGTATAAAGCGGCCTTAGTCATTACGAAAACCCACCAGTGTCCCACAGCTTCACCTTGCCCTCCATACCACCAGTGGCCAACAACTGCCTGTGGTTCTGGCCAGCAGTGATCGTGCTACCTGCCTTGGGCTTAGTACTCCCTGCTAGAGGAGAGTAGGCCACGCAGCGGACCTACAGGATGAGTAGTAGTAGACCCGTAGAGGCCAGTAGATGTCCCTAGGATGGGCCTACCCCATGATGGTGACCCTGTTGCTTGAGTATCCAAGTCTCACTACGCCATTCATAGACAAGGAGCTGTCTGGCGTGGGCCGAGCCGATGCATATCCAGTCACCACCCGGACCTGCAATCACCAGGAGGTATCACGGCAGCACTATGATCAAGCTCATGTCGTACTGATGTCGGCGTGGGTGATAGAGCAGCCTGCAGAGCCACCCAGTGTGGTCGCGCTCACCAGCGATAGCTCCTGTAGAAGGGCCATGGTCGTGACCTCGTACCTGTCCAGCATTGGCATCACCGTCATACCACAACTTCCACCACTTACAGAGCGAAGATACCATGGCTGAGGCCGATGACGAGCATATCGCTGAAAGCATCGAAGCCAACAGCAGTGATGGTGCCTCCCTGATTACGACACGTAGTAGTACTAACGACATCGAGCACCTCCTCACCTTGACCGCCTCCAAATGGTTCTTCGACTGCAGCACCCATACGCCACTATCATCCACTTTCCAATGCAGTAGGAAGCTGAAGACCGCAAGACTGACAGAAGGTATGCTGGCTGGACTCACCCGTTGCGAGCGACGGAGTAGATGTCTTTGCCGCTCTTGCCAAAGTAACTGCCTCGGACTGGGGCCTGGTGCTCTACCAGACAGCCCGATGGGATGTCGCTCACAGAGTGGTCCAGGATCCACACACGGACCTGTAACGCCGTGGTCATAGCTCCCATAGTGAAGTAGCATGCCTCCCTACCATCATATCGTTGCCGCTAGAGATTAGGGCGTTCGAGTCCGCCGACCAGCTGAGGTGCATGACCTCGTCAATGTGACCGGCGAAGGTATGCTTCACCACCTGATGAAGATGATGATGATCGAGGGTAGTGACCGCCCATGGCGTCCCTACCATCTGCCAGCCACTTCTCGCTGATGGGGCATACCACACCACGACCTTCCTTCCAGAAGTGACTGCGATATAGCGACCATCTGCAACATACAACAATGTCACTATGCGGGTGGGGAATGAGCAGTAGTACCAGGGGAAAATTCGGCGGCTCGGACTGTCTTCGTTTTGAGGTTGAGCCGGTGGAGCACTAGACCGGTACTCAGGGCCACGACCATCGCAAAACCATCGGTGTCAACGGTAAACAGCAACGAGTTGTCGGGGGAGGTCTAAGGGGTTCTCACTCACCACGAACAGTAGAGATCGTATGATACCGTCATAGCAGCAATTGCAGAGCCACGGATCTCCATAGGAAGGCAGGCTGTACGATTAGACCTAGACAAGTCAGTGACTTGGACCTGAATGACTGGTAAGAGCGGAGCTGTATCTGCTGAAGGGCTACCCGCGAGGAGACAGTAGAGAGCAGGAGGGATGGCGGGGGCTGGGCCTCTTGGGACAACGAAGAGGAGCCTCTAGTAGAGAATCTTACCGGACCACCTGATCGGACAAGAATCGTATATTAGGTCCATGGGACTATCATGTGAGTCCCAACTGTTACCATTGTAAGTAGGACCAAGCAAATTGGTAAAGGCAAAGGAGAGCCTAGTGGCAACTGACGGCTCGCCACTGGTGATCTTCGCAGTAGTAACGGCACCGTCAAGCGAGGAGGGAACCTCCGACGATGATGACGACGTTGATGTTGACATCTGAGTGGACCCTACCAAGACACGATGTGGCCATGGTGTGGTACTGGAACTCAGCAAAAGGATCATTAGAAACTAGCAGTCGTACGTAGTGGAGTCATTATTCAGTCAATCTCGGACCGCTGATCACGCCTGTCCACCTAGTTTAGCAATGGTAATCTTGACACATTGCAAGAGTGTCTCTCTGAGCTGCGTAGGCGGTAAAGTGCCATTCACAACTCCCTCGTAGAAGCGTGCCAACTCGGGACTCTCCGCCAGACTGCTGCCCAGAGTGCTCTGGAGCACACTCTGCACTCGAGCTTGGGAATCCGGCGGCAGTGCCTTCTGGGTGAGCCCCACATTACGCAGCATTTGGCTGACCAGAAACACAGCCTTGACCGATTCATAATCATTCACGTTCAATTGTCGCAGAGCACCGACGCATATAGGCAGTAGCTCCTGCAAGTTGAGCAAGTCCGCCAGCATTACTCTGATGAACTCCGGGTCCGTCGCTCGACTCGTCGCCTCTACCAGACGTGATACTATCTGTACACTAGCCGTATACAGTTGGACTTCCGATGGTGTGCCAATACACAGACGGATAAGGCCCAGCACCGCCGGCGTGGCCCGAAGAACCTCCACGAAGGCCTCCATCTGTTTAGTCGCCGAGTCCCGCATCAATGTGAGTATAGCGACACCCAGCTCCAGCTTTTCCCTTCTAGTCTCGGGAGAGTCCACCGGCATCGCCTGCCATGCTGGAGCCAAATCGGTAATAAGACTTGGCAACTGCGAGCTGACCAAACCCCGCCCCAGCTCAGCGTCCGCCTGCGTAATAAGGTGCGAGACGAAGCCCAGGAACTCCGCCATATCGGAACTCTGGCTGGTCGAGTTCGCCTTCACAACTGGCAACACGTCGTTGAGCACAGGGGCTAGCCGCTCTGATGGTAATGTTTGGAGTAGTTGCCGACACAACAATATCATGCTCTGTCGTATCACCCGGTCAATTGCTACATGAGCAAAGTGGACCCGTAGTTTGCCCAAGAACATGTCCCATGCTTCCAGACCCACCGAGCATTTCTCTATCGCCTTAGCCAGTGAGGCCAATGCCAACATGAGTCTATTGTAGAGGCAATCAGCTGTAGTGCCTCCCGGAGGTACCGCCACCAGATCCGGGCCACCCCTGTCCAGAACAGTAGAGAACTGTGCTAGCACTGCAAGTAGGGTCATGACTTGATCATCAACATCATGGGAGAGCAAAGTGCCCACAGCCTCGTAAAGATTGTTCTGATACTCCCTCTCAGCCTGGCCAGGGGTAATGGCCAGACATGACGACAGTTCGTTTACAAACGGGCCCACTTGTGGCGCTATCACCGCCTTATGCTGCTTGCAAAATTTCACAAGCAGGAACGATGCTCGCCTAGCGACCCTAGGATTCTTGGACCTCACCCCAGCGAGTAGTGCCGGCAAGCACACACTATCAACACACCTTGATGCCGCACCCGAGTACTTGCACACCAGCTCCAGTGTCTGCAGTTGGACCAGCCAACTGCGATGCTGCATAATTGCAGGGCAGTGGAGGATCTGGGCAGCTGTCGAGCCCAGTTCATTTTCATAAGCCTTTTGCTCCCCACATACGTGTAACATGGTCAAACCTATAAAAAGTATATTACGCATACCACACCACACGCTACTGCTTACAAGCCTCCAGCTGGCTATCAGCCAATGCAGCCGCCTGGTTACCCTGTGTGATGGAAGCCACTGTAGTCCTCACGAAATCCAGGGCGGTCTAAGGAAGGGAGAAACCTCAAACCATCACTACGCCACATTGTAATACGTCCTTATCAACTGCAAGGGCCTTCCTAATGAGCTTGCAAACGTCAGACCGGAACTCGGCGAAGGCCACCTCCTGCTCGGTACCGTCATCAACATCATCACCTATAAAGAGGAGGACGATTGATGAGAATACAGGAAGACTTGAGTCATATTTAAAATAGTCTGAATAATTGTAGCCGCGGGGATTCGAACCGGGGTCCTTCGGGATGGGAGCACGCCCCACCAGAAAAGCGATGTATAAACGTCTGCTGCCTCGTTGCAGACTCATCAGGTGAGCTACTCCCTTCCCCATTGCATTGACTAGAAGCGGGTGACGAAGGACAGCGGGAATGGATCCCGGAGACCGCCGCCGAACCTGCTCGAGGTTTCCGCCGCCGAACCCCACCCACTACTCACTTTCATGATTAAACCACTGCGGATAACATAGATGAATCTGAACAGGATCATCATCTACGTTGTTGCTGTTGATGATATTCAGCGACCCATCTAGCTGTGACAGATAAAGTCCACAAAGTTTTTCAAAGATGAAGAAAATGTTCCTAGTGTGATCACATTTACATGGCAAACCGACTAAAGATGTGTTCCTAGCCATACGTGAAACATTATAGGTTTCTGGATGATTCCCCATCGAAATGAGCTCAGTTGGACGGCCGTTCAGTGGTAGTACTCCCCTTACCAGTGACAGGCGCATAACCTCCGTTACAACAGGTTTAACTTCTTCCTCCAAGGCCTTGCCCTCTGCCTCGCCACTACTACTGATCATCTACCAAGACTAATCACTATAGGGAGGGCCATTGTATGCGACCCCACCTTCCGAACATTGCCAAGAAAGATCTGTAAGGAGTTGTCCACCGACGCTGCTATCTCGAATGAACTGTGGGAAAAGAACTGTTCCAAAAGTGCCACCACCAGGTTTTGAACCTGCGCACACTCACAAGTCCCGATCGAACACTGCCAACGGACCTACGCATCGCCATGCTGCCATCACACTGGTGTCGGTAGCTTCCAGACTATTCCGGATGAGCATCTGGGACTCCATTACACTTTCAGAGACCTTGTCGTACCTGCCATTGCTACCATGACACCAAGCCCATAATCCCCCCCCTTGACGAGGCCTATTACATTTCCGAAACCTTGGCGAGCTTCCGTGAATCCGCCAAACACGCCTTGGTCATCCGATCCATGTGCCTGCCAACCCGTGACTGCACTCCAGACACGCTGAAGCCCTCGATCGTACCCTAGCAGGTCCAACTCCAATACCATACTTAGCCTTTTACCCGGCAGCATCTTCTTATGGCACATAGCAGCTATGAAAGTGCATACATGTTGACCTGATGATCAACAGCATCGACGAGCTATATTGAATCTTCTAGACAGACGCAATGACCAACAATATGCAGTGTATTCTACGTGTAGCCTCCGCTGAATTTCGTGGCGCGCGACAGTTTCCCCTCGGTACATTGTTCCAATGTGCAAGTACTGGACTCCACAATCTTGGTGACCAACTCTATAAAATGAGTGTTGGCGAAGAGAGTGATTTCTGCCCAGGCCACGTATCTGACGCCGTGAGTGACCCTAGCAGCAGTCCATGCCTTACCTGGACAGAACATTGAGTGAGAGCTCCGTCGACTTGCCACCACTTAGGGAGTTGAACAGAACCTCCACAATACGATTGATATCCCCTATAGTGAAGACAAGTCATTCCATCATCACTTCCCACCACCAACGACTACTACCACTTTCCCGCATAGTGTCCTTAACACGCATCGGCAGGGAGCTCTCGCCGCTGCCATGCATGTTCCTGAGGGTAGCCTGGACAGAGATGGCCTGAGGACCCCGCCCTACTACCTAACATCGTCTCCAATGAGCTCTTGATCTAGTGATATCAACACTCGAAGCATAAAGTCCAAACCTCGGTCGCTGGCAGAGGAGAGCTGGAGGAGATCTTTGATGGCTGTCGACCTGACCGATCATCAAAGATGCTCCGCGCACAGCGAAGATTCTACTCACCACACTCCAGACTGATAGTCGTTACACATTAGCTGCATATAAAGAACAGCTATGCGGTTGACAATAGCCACGGGCACCTCTGTGCCTGGTACCAGTACTGTGGTCACGTAATGGCACAATGCTTGGCGAACTGAGTATGGATGAGCGATAACCTATGACAAGCCCAGCAGCAAGCACTACCTCCTAGTCGCTGGGCTGGGTTTAGCCCTGGTGCTAGCTGAGATAGGGCTTGCAGACTCCAGAACTGGACCTGTCATGCGAAAGGTCCTCGGTTCGAATCCCAGGTGAGACAACTCACCTCCATTGACACTCCACTAGGGGCAAATGCACACCGAGAGATTATCTCAGAGGCGTCCGCTCTCTGCTTGACCTCTGAAGAAGATGTCACCAGTCACAGGTGGATCACCAAGCCATGGGTATTACCATTGCACAACTGCTCAGCCTTAAGTCGTGCTGAGGGGTCTGCCTTAAAGGAAACATTGTGTATAACAGATGTCAGTGTAGATGCTATTACCCGATAGTTGAAGAGGACGTCAACGGCCTCGACAAGTACTGGATCGGGCGCCCCCACCGCCGCCGCTGGAGTGCTTGACATACTCACAACAACTAACTCTGCTACATCCGATCCTTTAACATGTTTATTTCATCTTAAGTCCAATTAAAATTATCACTACCTCAATTTTGCCTCAACCGCCCCGATATGTAGTCACTAGGCCAGTTCCGTAGAGGCCTGAAAGGCGATGGTCCTTCGCAGTGAAGGGAAACCCTCCTAAAGGGTCTCCAACATGCGTTGGAGTACTTCTATATAAACCCCACTCCGACGGTTAGACGCCTACCCCTTAAAGAAGTCAGGGCCTAGCCAGAACTCAGGGAAAAGTACAAGTTCATGGCAGGCGCTGATAGTTGCAGGTAAATTTCCGACTTCCCAGAATTCTTGAAATCTTGCAATCTTGCATTTCCTCAACGCTATTTGACCATGACGACCAGTGCGCGCTCTGAACTCTAGCACACTGCTCCTGGGCCTTCCACCCACATCGTTGTCCTACCTCTTGCATTGTTACTGACTTATAGTAGTATCACTGTAGAGCTGCACATATGTCGGCCCCCCCCCCGACAGTTTTGAAGCCCTTGCCTCCTTGCCGGAACACCAGAGAACTTACCCAAGATGCCTCAAGTTCATAACACAATTGTTTTCCACGAAGTGAGTTGTGAGATATGTTTGCTACTAGTGTTTTCCATATCACTGCTAAAACTCCAATTGTTCGAATTCTTATTATTAGGTCCCTTTTTGATATGAATATATAATAACATTTCGTTGGATAAAATCTAGAGGTCCAGTTTAGGTTCTCGCGGTGAACGGATGGTCGATTGGGGAGTGGTATGGTATGTACAATCAAGGACTGCTCTCTCGTCCAATGTAGCGTGCATGGACCTATGCGATGGTGGGTTGTATTGACTGTGTGCAACCACCGACGACTCCTGTTGGCCGTCAACTGCGCTAGTAGCAAAGAGGACGTAGTGAGGTAACAGCTAAATTAGAGGTGATATGTGGGTCCATTGGGAGAATCTATGCTGATGCCCAGACTGGCAAGGATGCTAATGAGCTGGCCTTTGAGGTGGCTGAAGTTACTTATGAGATCATCGGGGGCGCTGTAGGCAGCAAGCCGGGCCCCTGTGCTGCTGAGTATGGTCTGAGATTGAAGTAACCGAGTTATTGTTTAGAAATGAACTCATTGTTAATCATGCTTGTGCTGGTGTTGAATACCGAATGTGTTTCCCTAGGGGAGTATGATGTTGAGTTGTCCTATGGCTGGGTACTGTATGTGAGAGTTGGACCTGGACAGCATATACTGAGTTTATTCCCTAGGTACAGCTTCTAATTAGTCTGTTTAGATCGCATCGCGAAAATCCATTTTTGTTATATATTCCGAAGCGCCTCGGCGATGGGGTTCTGTTGGCATGATATGCACTAGGTGAAGTTTCGTGCCTTCGGTGGGATTGCTCTCATGTGAGCCTCTATAGAATTGCTATCAACTTTACAGTTAGTTATTATTAGCGCTCCTCGACCCGCTCTATTTTGCAGTTTTTTCATCAGATGGCTTCATCAGCGGCTTCGGACCCCTTTTATGTGGCGCGAGATGAGGTTGGGCGCAACTGTAGCGACTTCGTAGTGTTGTGAAGTGTGTCGGGGTGTAGGTTCAAAACTCGGTGGATGTGATGAATGATCGGTACCAAGAGTGGCAGGCCAAGCAGGCTTCGGGCGTTAACCTGGCTAGATCGGCCAGCTTCGAGGATCTTCAGCGGAAACTCAGAGATGATGTGAGTTAGGTCGTACTACTTGGGCTCGCTCACACTACTGACTGCGCGCACAGCGAAGATTCTACTCACCACACCCTAGGTTGGTAGTCGTTACACATTAGTTGCATATAAAGAGCAGCTGTGCGGACACCGTATGACATGATGATCTCGGCTAGCTCCTTTTCGGGTGAGGACCCGAAAAGGCCCATCTGATGGTAGTCTATAGGGCTTTAAAAACAGATGATCGATGATCTTCTATTTTATCCTTGAAGGCCTCATGTCTCTATAAACTGTATAGAGAACTGAACGGGCGGCAAACTCTTACTTATGGTCAGGAATGGTAAACACAGTTGAGGCCTCCATAAGGCATCCTCAACAATTAATTTCCTTTTATAACATTGCTATGATTGGACATCAACTTTCGAGTCGCTGCCAAGGAATGGTAACACTCCAGCAGAGTCCCGTTACCACTCCTCCGCAAACTTCAATGGTTAGAGAGTACCCATGACAGGACTCGGTTCGAGAACTGCTTGGACCCACTGTACTCGTGTTAGACGCATTCTTTGACGGCCGACTTGCGAGATGTGGATGCGAGTATTAGAGCTGTTGAGAAGCACCCTGAGCGATTTCCGTAAGCTCCTACGTTGAGACTGCTGATTCGGATCGACGAGCCTCTGGTTTTAGGCATTGTACGCCTAGCGAGCTCGCGAATCGACGAGATTGGGCTACTAGGATGAGGCAACAGGTAAGTCGATAATATGAGATGAACACTAGAGGGTTACCACGAAGTGTAGGTGCGGGATGTCAAGAACGCCATGGGCTCTGAGGCAGCCCGAGAGAGGCTGAGTAAAGACCGTGCAATGCTGCAGATGGAAGAGGGAGCGGCGAGGCAGGCGACTGCTCAGGAGGTAGGTGGTCTCAGCAGTACTCTTATCGAGTCCGGTTATTCACAGTGATGAGAGTAGCAGAGGAACGCTCTCTTGTGGGGTTAGTGTGAAAAACTGATTAGTAAGCTCATGAAAATTTGCTTACATATTAAAATTTAATCATTGGATTATTACACTATGGGAAAACGCGATTAGATGATTACAACAATTTTAGATTATCATCCCATTGGAAATAAATTCATATTGTATGATTATATTTTCATTTTGTTGGGGTGCCTGGTGCGAGATGGGGGTGGGCATCGAAACAGGGAAGCCATTTTACAACGTTATTACATCGCTAACCATATATTACTGGAGTTTCACCCGTTTTACGTGAAGTGGCGTATTCGTGGTATGCAGTAGTCATGAAATATGTTTTTCGCATCACGGGTGAAACTCCACTATCATAACATATCTATCTCTTATCATAGCGATAGATTGTATATCTCGGTAATGCAGTTTCATCCGTTTCACGTGAAGTGGAGCAATTGTAGGTGAAAAACGCGATATTCGCGGTGATATGCAGTAGTCGTGAAATACTGTATATGTTTTTCACATCACGGGTGGTGAAACTCCAATTTTTATGATCCAAATAATATCAATAGTAATTGGTGCCACCATCCGACAAAATGGCTTCCTTTCTTAGAAAATCTCCCTCGTCTTGGTGATCTCACGAAGAGTGTCATAATAGTCGTTGTGGGCTTTGGGAAATTCCCTCTCGATCAGAACTCGAGGCTGTTGGGGACGAATAAACAAGTCCAGGAGCAGATAGTAGAGGATCAAGATGAACAGCTCGATGACCTCGCCAGAGTTACTCATCGGCTGGGGGAAGCGGCACAGGCCATCAACGTGGAGTTATATGTAGGCCTACTGAGAGTCTCCTATTTGGTGAATCTTTGGGTGGAGTCAGGACCAGCAGCGGATGCTGAGCGAGCTGGATGAGAACATTGATAGGCAACAGGAGCAGATGAACTTTGTCATGGGGGGTCTGTCGAGGCTGCTGAAGACCTCTGACCACAAGCAGCTGTGCACGGTCATCGTAGGGAATGCTGGCGGCTAGTGGTGGGCTTATTCTTCTGCAGGCACTGTTCTTGATACTGGTATTCCTACTTATGTGGAATCTCAACCTCTGAAGCATCAACGCTATGAGTGTATGTAGTATTGGTCTATCATTTCGATATCAAGACGAGAGTGTCGGGTTGGAGGGGAGTGGTGGTATTATAGTGTAGAGTACCATGTCTAACGCCCCACGCCCTCCCCCAGCAGTGGTGGCGGCCTCGGCAGCTTCGACTAACCTGGCTAGACTGTTGGACCTGAGGGACCTCGGCAGACGGTATGACTCCAGAGTGTTGAGGCAGTGGTTGATGGATCAAGAAATTGAACAGGTGGGGAAATGAGGGGGATCATCTATGAGGGCTTGATCCGTTGGGTTCCCTTGCCGCTGTGCGAGGGGCCATAGAGTACCTTGAATGCCCTGCCTTAGGAGCTGGCGGGTCTGGAGGGCATCCCTTCAAGGGAGGATGATCGCAACGCGTACGTGCAGAATTATGAGCATTTCCAACTGCAGCCGACTCCCTATAGAATAGTAGCCGCAGGCATGCTTGCGGGTATGTGCCCTCTAGATCGTCGCATCTATCGCTTCCTAGCAGGTGTTCTGGGCACTACAATATCACTTATAGTGGCGGTCGCCTCGTACAACTCCTCGGAGATCTGGGAAGGGCTAGAGGACCCTAGGAGGGCCGCGGCTATCTGCTGTGAGAGGATCTCTTCCTTGGCCTTTTGTCGAGATTGTCAGCACTTCAGCTACTACGCCTTCTCTAGCCTCTGTGGCACCATGGCTAGTGAGCATGCTCTTCAGTAGCATCTTCGAGATAGCAGCTGTCATGTGGCTGGCACGTAACAGCCATATTGAAATTTGGGATGTAGGTTTGAGGGGAAGTCTCCTTTTATGTGGTGATTAATATGGTGGCCCTAGTTATACGTATAACTATAATATTATGTATATCATATATATAGTTACAAATAGATATACAAAATATTATATACATTTATATTATCTCTATCGCATATTAATCTTTTATCATTACTCGTCGATACCACACCGTGGCGAACTCCCAGGCAGTGTGTTGGCTCGGAGGCAGTGTATTTGAACCTACTCTGGGCCTAGGGAATATTCTGGTGTTTTCGCGATATAGGTCAGGAATGTTGACTTATTCGATCGTTATAATGCTTGATAAGCATTGCTCACTGCTCATCTACGATCCGCGATACCTTCCCCGAGGCGGCTCCTGTTACAGTGTGCTAACGCCGCAGCTCGTTCGAGTGAGGGATGAACTGTGAGGGAGTTGTGGGGTATTGAGAGCCTTTGAGTTGCTAGCGAATAGTGTCAACGAACTGCTATCAGAACCAGATGGTCCCTGCCCGAATCCTCTTGACTGGTGGTTTTCAGTACATCGCCCTAGTCTGCGGCGTAGGGTCTAGGATGGTGATACTTATGGACGTGCTGTGCCTCGTAAGTGGCAGTAAGGGGCTCCCTTCCCGCATCCTCCCCTCCTACAGGTTGTCTTCAGCCACTGTACCGGCTCTTTATTCTTGACCTACATCATAGTCTGGACACTGAGCGTTGGAGTTGGCCAAGTCCTGCCGACATTCAGGGTACGTTGGCCTGTGCGATACTCCTATAGACTCGCCTACAAGCTCTTTCTGTAGCATTCCGAAATTGACATAATCAGCTGAGAATTTCGTTTATGTTTTTGTTCCCATCGTCAACTACTGTGTAGTGCAAGTTTCAGAGCCTATGTGCGTTGCTGCGACGGCGTGATCTTTATTCGATGACGGAGTCATCAGTCCTCGGCCCAGTGGGTCTGCTCTGGCCTGGCACATGGTGTAAGACCGTCCCTAGTCCAGCGGCGGTAGGAGAACCCTCTTGTGTGTCCCTCCTAGCATCCCTGTTCTTAGCACATGCCTCTCCGTAGAGGCGAGGGTGATACTGCCGCACCCGGTCGCTCCGTGTCACCAGAGCATGGGACAACCTCTTCTGCTGGATGGTGTAGGGGGCGGTGCCGTATAGCAGGGTATTTGTATTGTATTCAGATGGCACTAAGCTTTGGCATGCAGCTCACCACGCGGGTTGGCATTGTCTCTCGGGAGTCCTCTTGAGGCTTTACGTCCCTATCTCGGCACTACCGGGCTGCGAGTTTGGTAGAAGTGTGCAGAGTTATATGCGATGCTATTCGGCGACATTGGTACGCAGTATTTGCCTTCCTCAGCCGAGTTCAGGAGTTTCCTCACTAATTATAGTTTGCATACGAACTTGGGTAGAAGTGTTCAGAGACCAGAACTATTCCCCAAATATTCCCATGAAATTTTCGTATTGTCACCAACACATATTTCTGACAATGTGCATATTCTCCCACTCTTACAATATCGCTGGTGGTAGTCTGGTCGAACTCAGTGGCCTTCAGGTCTTCACAGTCCTCCGAGTCTACTTCCTACTGGACTACGCTCCCAATCTCTTGGTGCTGGTCTCTCTGATCTATTCTTTGGTGACAGAGTGTCTCTCGTGCCTCTATGTGGTGGCCCCTAGAGTTGACGAACTGGTGGGTGGAGCTGATGGGACCGTAGGCTAGACTTTCTCTCTTGGTGTGTTCAGGATGACGACGAGGACTGGTGGGATGCCTTGTAGTTCATGAATGATAATTGCATAGAACTTTTTAAGTGTTCCATTAGGTCGAGCTTCTAGCTGCCACTCTGCCCTTTCGAGTTGAGCCCTGTTTTCGTACTCTTCGGGCGTGCTTCTTTCCTCGCAGTACTCAACCACAACTAACCACGGCTGGACGCACTTGAACTTTATGCGAACATATCGCTCGCCGTGCTCTTCCTCCTCGTAGTTAACTCGGGCCTCTACTCTATGCTGTTATCTATCCTCACTCTCTGCATCTCCCTTGTGCCATTCGTACTGAGTCACTCTGGTGGCAAAATAGTGTCGAAAGATGAGCTGATCGAGTACCTCACTGATGAGAAGGGGAGGGAGTTCTCTACTTGCGGGGTGCACAAGACAGACACTCTGTACATCCCAAAGGTCTCGGCTAAGTTCGCCAATATCGAGGGTAAGAACCGTGTACGATTCGCCTTGAAACTAGGGGGCCGGGCGAAGACCCCGGGCAGGGTCCTCAAGACGCCATGGTTGGTCTATACACTCGGTGCGAATACTCCCAAGCAGGGGATGATCATCGGGGCGGCACCAGAAGGAGTGGAGGCATTCGAAAAGTTCAAGGCTGCGGCGGCTGAGGAGACCAATACTGACGGCAACTTCAGAGCCTTTCTGACCAAGTTCAGTGACACGGACTATGGCGCGATTGTGGCCATCGGGGGTGACACCAGCATTTGGACGGGGAGGGTCTACTTCGGCAAAACGAACTTTTTTGAAAAGCAGCGCTGCAAACCTTGAGGGGGACCTCTAGATGTTCTAGCATTGGTACTGATTCATGTGATGCTGATGTGAGTCATGATGTAGTTCCTGCTAGTGTTGCGTTAGCAATGGCGCTCTCGGGCCCTCCCTCCTAGAGAGGCATTCGGCTGTGTGAGGTTTTGAGGGATGGACTCTTGTCAGCTAATACCTTAATTATGCCATGGGTTTTTGGATGGCATTTCCTGAGGATTGCCGCCCTCATGGCTGTGGTCCGAAGCAAGGGAGAGAAGTTCTATTTCTCAGATAACGACGATTATGATGACTCGCTAGACGATGGTGAGAAAATCTTCGCTGTGCGCAACTTGAGCATCTTTCAGGGATGTCCGAGGGGTCGAGCGGCGGGGCTTCGATTGCCAAGATCCCCGGTGGCGACTACGAGCCCCTGGACTATAAAGTTGGATCGCATTTCCATCTAAACTTGGACGACGATAATGCAAAGACGACACCATCGGCATCTACGACTCAACTCGGAGGCCATTCAGGTAGGCCTTTCACCGATTGTTCTGTACCGGTCACTCTTATGGTACCAAGTGGTTCGAGATGGAGTGGTACTCTTAGATGCTTTGGGGGCATCTTTGGAATCGGAACCAAAAGGCTTGGCTGGTGACACTACGGCGCCTCCAGCTTTGTTCGATATTGACAGCGGCGAGAAGGATTCGACGCGGACGAGTAGCCTGTGGTTTGAGCCGTCTCCTCATGCTCGAGCCTCGACTACTGCTATGGTGCTTCCGACGACGACGACCACTACTACTACCACGGCACGACCAGGACTGGTAGGAGGTGAACTCCGACTGGTTGTGGCGGTATGGCCTTCGCCTGCTCAGTGTCTGTGCCAACCTCTGGAGTAGAGGACCCTGAGGCTTCCATGGAGATGGACTGCCCTGATGGATATGAGGCTAGGGGCCTTTGGGTGCTTATCAACGACCCAACACGAGGTTACATCACAGGTTTGAAGCACTCCTTTTTACAGGTCGTCATTATCAGCATCCTTATTCAGGCAAGCACGAGTCGATCGCGGCGGTGTCTCTCATTTGCGATGACCACCTTGAACAGCTGAAGAGCTCAGTACTACCACACCATTGCCATCTTCTGAACAAGTCTTGCTTCCATTGCAGCCATCGACGCCAAAGGCCACCAACCAGCAACAATGGACTCGTCTGGCTTGTATGGACCGCCCTGATGGCCAGCGAGTGCGACGCCTCATCATCCTTGTGTTGTGTCAGCCGTTTGCCTGTAGGTAGTGATGTCAGCTGTCAGTACGGCAGCTGAGACGGAGAGCAATGACTCGCCTTTGATGGAGTTGAGGCTGCAGTGTTCTGATGGTATGCACATATTTGGTCACCCCTGGACTCAGTCTACTCCTGCAGGGATTACTGTATACGGGTATGCTCCTACAGAGACCCGACGAATGTGGAGAGAAGGAGAACCGTGTAGAGAGGGCACGACAGCTAGGGGGGTAGTCAGATCATTGGTGGAGCCTGCTCTCCATAGGGGATCCTCCTGTGAATGTCAGATCAAAATGGCCATGAGGAACGGAGAGATGATGGGCATATCGACTCAGTGTGCTACGGCCTGTACTCGACACGACTGCGGCTTCCGAGAGCTGAGAGGCTCCTCCTCGTCTGGAGTCCAGCCTACTAGTGTCTGTGGTTGGAGGCCCAATTGCCATTGTGACTGTGGAGCGGTATGATGCTTCGGGTGGACTGGCTATGAGTGGTTCTCGTCAGACTTCTTTCGTGGCTTCCTCTTCATCTCTCTCGAGGATACCTCTGCCGACGGTGACTGAGATGATGCCCGCAACGGCTAGTGCTCCACTGTTCCCTCCACAGCCGAGTTTGATGTCGCAGCAGATCCAGCAACAGACTGAAGTTGCTCAGCAGGTAAGGGCGCAGGTTCGATCCTCGGTGAAGGTACTTTGCATTGTCAAGGCGAACTTGCAAGCTATTGACGAGCAGAGAATATCACAAGTTGAGAGGCAGGAGAACAAGCTAGACGCCGACATGGGGCAACTGGTGACAAGGTTGCGGCCTCTCGAGCTGTCTTCAATTGTTGTCTCTGCAGAGCGCCTCTGTGGATCTTTCCAAGCGGAACATCACGTCGTTCCAAGGAGCTCTCACTGCGGGCTTGCGACAGAATGCTGTGGATATGATGTCTCTTCTCGGGGACGTCGCGGCACTGATAGGGACAGGTAGTGGTGGGACAAGGAACTAGATGCCTGTCTACGTGCGGTGTGTAGCTTTACCGACGCCTGGCAAAGACGAGGGAGACCCGATGGCGATCCTCAACCGGGCCGAGCAGGTGATGATAATGTCTCATGGATCTGCCTCCCCTACTCGAGCTGTGTAGATGCTACGTGAACAAGTCGTTACAGCGAGGGCTAATGGCTCCTTCCCTCCGGTCTCGACAGAGGAACGAGAGAAAGTGAAGGTCCTGTCCGATGCTGTCGGCAACATCATACGGGCCGAGACCCTCAACCGAAACAGGCTGGACCAGGTTGGTTTCAAGTGTGGTCGTATGACAGATGATACTATGTGTGGTGCAGCTATCGAAAGCGTTCGAGAGCCTACATGCAGAGCTTACTGAAGCGGGGCATCTGAAAGGGAACTACCAAATTGCCGACCCCGACTAGTAGGCGCCATAGGCCCCACAGGTCTTGATCCTCGCCCCTCAGTGCATCGTTGTTGAATGCCGACCTCAACAGTGTACGAGAGGGTATGGACGAGGATATCAATGGTCTGCATCATGTTTCTGACCTCCAGGCCAAATCAATGCAGGTGCGCATCAGAATCTCTGTCACACTGCCAGCTATAGAGAGTCGGATGGCGCTCTCTCGTCTCAGGCGTTGCGGTCTTCGCTGAAAGCCCTGTCCAGGAAGGTGGACTCAATGGCTCATCAGGAGGAGAACGATACTGAAGATACCATAAGTAGGGAGGAGAGCGATTCGAAGGAGGCCGATGAGGAGCTCACAGCCAGGCGTAAGTAGCCATCTTATTGTCGTGGAGGAATGCCTCTTCCTTTTAGTCGATAGTCTGGAGGCTAAGGTGCGGTTCTTACAGAATCCAGCCAATGAGCACATCATGCATCCAGAGGACCGATTCGAGGTAGGCCTATAGCTCTGCGGCTCGCCCCCCCCAGCTGTGTCACAGTCGCTAACGAGAGTGAGTGAAGTCCAGGAAGAGAAGATAGGCCTCATAGAGAAGCAGTTGCGGACTATAGTCCAGCGAACGTCGGCGGTAATCTGTCTGTGTCCGGCTCGATCATAAGAGGAGTTCGCTGTGCTCATCATTCAGAATACCCTCCAGGCGAGTGTGAACGAGGCGATAGAGCAGTCGAAGAAGGCTGAAGGCAGCGCAGCCATCTTCACACCGCCCGGCTACGTCGCCATCGCAGGGCTATTGCTGGCCTTGGGAGCTATATGCATGGGGTAGCTCTGGGGACTAGGAATGCTTTGGTATTGGCTCGTTGTTGCTCGCCACTTACCCTATCAGATACGTGGGCTTTGAACGGTCGGACAAGCAGCTCCAGGACATCACGTACCTCAACGAGCAAGTCGCCGATGTCATACAGCGCATATGGCCCGAGGAAGAGGTGAGCGGCGACTGGTAGTACTAGCGGGTCTCTATCTTGACCTATCAGGAGGAGTATTATGGCGCTGATGGGGAGGAAGAAGAGGAGGAGGAGGATGCTGATCAGGCCAGGGGAGAGGCCGAACAGGTATGCTATTCTCATTGTCATGTGGTGGAGTTGCCCTCAGGCGTCTTATGATGCCTGAGCTATCGCTGCCGATGCAGCTCTCATTCGCCATGTAGATATGTCCCTATGCTTACATCGTTGTATTGCTGTCGTTGGGGTTGTGTTGATGCTGATGGCTGCCTTGCTGGTTACAGTTTTTTGGATTCATGAGTATCCCTAGGTCACGTGCGGAGCGGCAGCTGATGAAGAACCGTGATGCTGTTGAGAAGCAGCGGCTGCAGAACAGGACGGGAGGCTTTCACCGGTAGGTCTTCATCTACTTGCTGATGGTACTCGCATATGCGAGGTTGGCAGGTATGAGGCCTTCGATACCATCACAGGTGTTGTGGAGGGTTGCCCTGCCGAGGCTGGCCCCGTTGAGCGGTTCGTGACCACGAGTGATCTCGGACAGGACGTACGTGCAGCGACGTCGATGCATTCCCTTGTAGGATCTTTGTCAGCTGAATAGGGCTGAGCATGAGGCTGCTGTGAGACGCCGAGATGAATGTGCGGAGACTCTGCGTAAAGAAAGGTGAGTGTGAGGGACGATATCGGGTATTGAGGAGTAGATTGATCCGGGAGGCGGAGCGATGGGATGCAATAGAGAGAAATGAAGAAGAGGAGAAGGAAAGGCAAAGGAGACTACAGGTCGGAGGCCTTGCCGTGCTGCTCCTCAGACTCATCTCAGGAGGATTCCATACTAGGACGGAAGAATACATCCGGACAACCCTATGACATTGTCGGTCTCAGCTACCATGACACCGAGGTTAGTACACTTCCGTCTACTCCTCTTCTTCATACTTGTAGTAGGAGGGGCGACGGCTACGTTATCATGATGAGCTCATCAAATGGCGAGGAAAGCTTCGAGCGAATCATCTGGCCGCTCGGAATCATCTCGGGTGAGTTTCTTCTTGCTCTACCTTTCATTATCCTCGAGTCCCCGCCTATGAGTTCCGAGTCGAACTTTCTCGAGCTGTCAGCCTCGTTCGATAGCCATGAAAGAGGATCGATTCTACTGCGGAGCTCTCATGTGTCGTTCCTTGCTGGACAGTGTGAGGAAACTTCGGGAACATATTGGTATTTGCACACTTCTACCCGAATCCATATGTAACGTGTATAATTAGTGAGGAAACTCCTTAACTCAGCTGTGCGAAGCAAACATATATTCCAACACTGTGTCTGAGATAGTTGGCCATAATCATCAGTCGTGTCCTTACTTCATTAATGAGCCTCTGTCAGGTTCAACCCGATCACAGGGGAGTCTTCTCTCGAGCTACAGCATCCCCAGAAGCCCCAGCCTGACAGTACCAAGCCCGAGGAGAGTTCCAAGGACCCTTGCTCATGACCACAACATGCTATCACTTGTATACTAAAGTTGTGCCACTATCTTCTACGACTTGCGTTGCCTACGTGTTCCCTTATGCTACCGAACTCTGCCTGACTCACAGGAATCGCAGCCGTCCAAGGGAATGGTATACTAACGCCACCTTTTGCGGGTAGATCCTCTGTCGATCGATGACGAGGACCCAACACGTAAAATGTCCACACTTTTCACTCGCTCAACTGTAATGTTCACTCTAGTGACAGTACCATCGACAATATCATGGCCAGCCTCGCTGGACAAGAAGTCCCCTCAAGCAACAGCAATCAATAGAGGCGGAAGATGGAAGACCTGTTCTTGCTGCCTGCGATCGATCGACAGGAGATACCCGAAGCCCGACCATTCTGTAGCGTATATACTCGTGGAAACGTCTGTCGAGAGTGGATGAGCGCTAGGAGGGTATAAATCATGATGATGGAGTATCTCTGACCAGAGATTACCATCTGGTAGGTTCTCATTGAAGGCTGGGCACAGAAGCGGCATCTGTTGTGTGAAATCATGGCGGCAAAGCTCAGGGCAATTCCTAATCACCGAGCAGCTGTTATTTCACGAGCTTCATTAACGTGTCGGTTTCCATTCTTTGAGCTTGGTGCATAGTTACTGGTCAATAGCCGAGACGTGAATGGAATGCAGTAGAGAGCAGATTGATAGTTTTTCATGTTCTTCCATCTGGGGACCAAGCATGATGGATCGCGCATTGATATTTACCGAGACACTCCAGTACGGCTACTGGGATATGCCAACGAGCTGGGAGAGTCCTTCAAGTACCTTATCACAAGGCCTGTGTATCTCAGCACATACGGCATCGCCGTGGCATATGTATAACGTAGTGGTGGTTCTGGAGGGAATATACTCTCTTTGGTAGGTGCTTGCCGACACCTTGAACAAGACCAAGCGAACTGAGCAGAAGGCGCAGCAGTGGAAGGTCGCCGTCGACACATTGGGGTGGCAGATACTGGCTAGTGTGGCCGTTCCTGGTATGGTCATCAACAGGGTGGTGTGGGCCACGAGGAGAGTCATGCAGGAGAAGAAACTGACCAGTACCCTTTCCCGGCCTGGACTGACAACTTATGCGGGTGTGTTTAGATAAACTCCTACCAACGTACATAGGCTTGGCGTGTATACCTATGATAGTAAGCTGCTCTATGCAACAGATGAGATGATATTACATTCAGGTGTCCCCCATTGACAATGTGATTGATTGGATATTCGATCATACACTGCGGAAACAGAAAGACTGGCCTAAAGTTGAATCATAGCGATTGCTTTATCAATCACTCAGGGCCTGTTGCGTTAGTAGTATTTCCCATACCCGATAGATCTGCGGATGATAAAGGGTATTTATAAGACTCAACACAATATGTTCAGGAGAATACTCCAAAGTGCCGAGTTCTGGAAACGTCAACCAATCATCATCAACAACAACGCCGAGGCGACGAGCAGATCAATTGCGTAGTTCCCGTTACTCGGACTTCTTCAGCTGCTGGCAGCCCTTGAGAGCATATTTGGCGTTACGCAGGAACTTAGGGCACATACCGCGAGTGGACATCTTCTTGTAGGTAGGGGCCTGAGAGAACATGCATGTCGATGACGACCACACCTACAGCAGAGGGCTCCGGTCTACTCTACAGCCACGACGCGATTATTGAGCTAATTTGACAGCAACCCATCGTTGTACCTTCTTGATGCCGTTACGGTGAGCCTTCTTGTTCTGGTTATGATTGGTATGGTTCTTGGACTTGGCCATGGTGACTGATTCTCAGAGACTCGAACGGGTTAGAGCACACTGACGAGTCAAATCGATCAAGCTACCGTGTTGAGGAAGCGCAAGATTGCAAGGCTATGATTCTGTAATGAGGTATCTACTTTTCCTCGCCTCTGAATTACTTCGCTCGCTCGGCCCCCCTTTTCTAGCCTATGCGTCCCCAAATTACCTCTTTGCCTGAGACGCCTTCTAGTGTTTCGGCGGGAAGTGAAAAAGGCTATTCGAGACCCGCCGTGACTCTGGCTTCACGTCGATACCTTTGGGTTCTCCTATTTGTCTTGCGTTGCTGAGTTAGTAAGACGGCATGCCCTCCTACTCATGGTAGTAAGAGTGCATGCCTATCGTCCTTCGTCAATGTCCGTCGATCAGCACTGCACTGTGTTGATTCATCACCACGTCAATGCGGGTATAGTGCGGCTTTCGGTTCACTTACAGGCCGTTGTGGTGGAGCTCTTGGGGTAAGAGCATGTAGTAGGGCTTCCTCTGTCATGTCGCGGGGCAACTATGCCAGTACTCGCATGTCTCGGGGCAACTATGCCAGTACTTTCGCGGGGCAATTATGCCAGTACTCGCATGTCGCGGGGCAACTATGCCAGTACTTTCATGTCGCGGGCAATTATGCCAGTACTATCATGTCGCGGGGGCAATTATGCCAGTACTTTCATGTCGCGGGGCAACTATGCCAGTACTATCATGTCGCGGGGCAACTATGCCAGTACTATCATGTCGCGGGGCAACTATGCCAGTACTCGCATGCTCTCGAAGCTTGTCCCAAAATGGACTATGTAGATGTTTGAGAGGTGTAGTCGGCAGGCACCTTCGGCCTTGTCTGAAATGCTCTTGTGGTTGGTATTGAGTTGAGTGAGTTATGTAGATGTTCGAGCTAAGTCGGTCGGGAAGATATTAGGTGATCAATGATCACTGATCATAGAGTTCGTATCCAACTATGAAGTCCATCGTCCACATCCTGGCGTTAGAGTCTCGTTTCTTTGAGGCGCTACTTGAGAAAAGAGATGACTGTGAAGACTGTGGCGAAGGCGTCGTGCCCGGAGCGTTGATGTTCGTCTATATGCGGCTTTTGCCGGATAGGAAGCTCACACTAGACTGTCCTCGAGAGGAGGTTCTAGTGGACCCACCGCCATCTTACATCTTTGTGATGAATGAGGATCTCTATGGTGTGTATCCAACCCCTAATGCTGTCTATATTAGGAAGCCATTAGAACGTGGAGAAGAGGTCATGGTGCTACACCCAGGCTATCAGGGAACTAACACGGCTGTCCATCATTATCATGAGTCTCAACTATTCGTATTGTGTGAGGACAATAGCAGGATGATTCAATATGATCTAACCCAACAGACAAGTTCGACCCACTCCGTTCTGGGTCTCCCAGTGGACAACGACAACGCTGAGCTCGCCTGGGATAATCCACTCGTGTTCTTCATGTCCGGTGCCGGTCGCCTATTCTGCCTCGATATGCAGAGTGCTAAGGACGATACTCTGCAGGCCAAGCCTATCTGGAGCATCCCCAGCTCGTTGTCACACAAGGGCTCCTACAGTCTGTTTAAATGTTTGCCGGGAGAACCCGAAAAGCCCCATCTGATGGTAGTCTATACGGCTTATCTTGGCGAGGTCGTCACGTTCTACCTCGAGTTGAATACTCCCGACGAACCCCTCATCGAACACGGCAGCGAGGTCGAGAGTATGGGGATATCGCTCCCCCCGAGCATTGCCTTCATTATACCTTTCAATGTCGGTCTGTTCGGTTTTGCTATGAGAAGGTACGATCGAGATACTTACAGCCTATCCTTCACGAGCGACTCCCACAGAACGGACAGAACCCTAGACATTGGCAAGGATCTCCCAACCCGACAGAGTCTGCAGCTGGTCTATGGGGCGAAAGACGTCATTCATATTATGAGACAGGATCCTTCACTGGCTTATCCGACTCACGCAAGCTCGGATAAGGACGGTGATACTACCATTGATGAGGGAGGGAAGCGTCGATGTATCAATCAGACGCCGTGTTGGATTAGTACTCACTATATCTACATTTGAGCATATCATCGCCACTGTGCTGACAGGCTTGACCGTCTGTCCGACCATAAGCGGGATTCAGTAATGAATATCTAATTAATTTAAATATAATGAGCTTTGGTTCTCTGTGGATTTAATAGAGGGACTCTATGGAGCTCAATGAGATCCTCCTTTCCACGGGTTGTGATTTGTCCGTGCTTGATAGCTGTCCGCTTTACTTCAGCCCAACGGTGCTTTTCCTGGATGAGATCTCCTGCAGAAGTCCTGGCACTCGAGCTCCGAATGATGGAGACGATGCTGGAGAGGTCCGGGAAAATGGGGAATTTACCCGGGGTGGGAGAGGCTTACGCAGGATTCTTGGGCGCTCGGCCGTGTACATTGGACTGCCCTCGAGAGGAGATTTTACTGAGTCCTCCGCCATCATACATCTTTGTTATGAATGGGGAGCTGTATGGTGTGTATCCAACTCCTACCGCTGTTTATATTAGGAAGCCGTTAGAAAGTGGGGAGGACATGATGGTGCTGCATCCAGGCTATCAGAACACCACTACGGTTGTCCATTGTTATCGGAAATCACAGCTACTCGTATTGTGCGAGGAGAATCGAAAGCTGATTCAGTACGATCTTTCCGACGAGTCCGGTGACCAAAGGACGACCACCGAAGTACTAGGGCTGCCGAAAACCACCTCTCACAACCAAGGCGCATCACAACTCCTGCCTACCGACGACTTCGTCTTCCTCATTTTCCCCTCTGGTCATCTGTTCTGCATAGATCGTCTGGATATGCGCTATGCGGCTCAGGCGAAGCTCATCAGAACTGACTGTGCCAACGTGGGCGGCGCACGGAGTTTACTAACCGTCCAGGGCAACTCGAAAGCTGTTCAACTGGTCGTTTCGGGGTATCGTAGATGTCAGCTGGTCACATTGACGTTGAAACAAAGGAAGTATCCTTTGTATTTTGACCAGGCAACTCGGTCTTTTGACCCAACTGTAAAATTCGGGAAGGATATCGACGAGATAATGTCGATCCAGGACGTGGGTGATAACCACCTGTCTGTGATGACCCGGTCAGTGAGAGGCATTGGGGCGGGTCCCCGGCTGTACCTCTGCAACAGGTCTCTACGTCCTCTAGGCGGACCCCTCGGACTCCCAGATAGCTACCAACAGGTGCGCGATGTACAAGTGGTGGTTGGCGAGCATGATGTGGTCTACCTTTTCCGAGAAGAAAGTACCCTTGCTGAGAGCTACGTAGAGGCGGAGTCAGACTCAGAGTCGGCTCATAGGTCCGATGTCCAGGCTAAACATAAGGCAGACAACTCTGAGCCTCATAGGCTGGCAAAGCACTATGTCTACAGGTGCGCATCTGAAGCGACTGAATTCAATAATTAATTGGAATAACTGAGTATGGAATAAGACGATGCTACTAAGCTTGTACACTATTTCGTTTGCTATGTTCGGGCTCGTGTTGTGGAATCGCGGGTGAGTGTTATTGGGTGAAAAGTGTTATACAGTATAGAAAGGTGTCATTGGAGTGGCATTGCTATGGTCGGAGTGAATATGATCTTTCTATTGATAATGTCCCAAACGTCAGTATCTTTACACGTCCAATCGCCCCAGTTAGCGCGCGATCGGAACCTAGCTAACCGGAGCCAGCTATTCCACGCTGTGTATGCTCTCCTTCCTCGAGGGGACCGACAACATCCAATTCCGCCATCATCAGAGGGGGGGCAGTCGTCGGTAGCGTCAACCTTCCCGGAGGGGCGACTATGCCACCGCGCCAAAATAGCGTCAGTACCTTTCCTTCAGGAGGGGCGGCTATGCCACCATCCCAAGATATGCCTCAGTCCAATCAATTCCCCCAGGAGGGGCGGCTATGCCACCATCCCAAGATATGCCTCAGTCCAATCAATTCCCCCAGGAGGGGCGGCTATGCCACAACCTCAGGATATTCCTCGGTCCAACCAATTTCTTCAGGAGGGGCGGCTATGCCCAACCTCAGGATATGTCTCGGTCCAGCCAATTTCTCCAGGAGGGGCGGCTATGCCACAACCTCAGGATATTCCTCGGTCCAACCAATTTCTTCAGGAGGGGCGGCTATGCCACAACCTCAGGATATGTCTCGGTCCAGCCAATTTCTCCAGGAGGGGCGGCTATGCCACAACCTCAGGATATACCGCAAGCCAACACAGTGAGACGAACCCCCAACCTAGTTTCTACTATGCATTTCGTTCGCCCTCGCCGAAAACAATTCATCATGAAGCTTCTAGCGAGAAAGATCGTTTCTGCTAGCAGTCCTAGACGAACACAACGACACAGACGAGGGTGTGGGATAGCTACTGGATTGACTAGTAGTTTCACACTTCTAACATTCAGTTTTCCGTGGTGTCACTCGGAGTGACTTACTCCTCGATATGAGATTACCTTCTCACGCTATGGCTTTGGATCTATACCTGTTTGAGTCGATGATGCAGAAGTCTGCTGGAGGTAGCTCGTCCTTGCCTGAGATGATTAGCGAGTTCGCCCTCTATATTGGGAAGAGGGAGCTCAGCCTGGATTGTCCCCGAGAGCAGGTTCTAGTGTCCCCGTCGCCATCCTACATCTTCGTGATGGGTGACTCTCTCTGTGGTGTGTATCCCGGTCCTACCGGTGTACATATCAGGGAACCATTAAATCGTGGGGAGGAAGTTATGGTGTTATACCCAGGTTTTGAGGCTTCCACCAGAGCTGTCTATTATCATCACGGCTCACAACTATTCGTCCTGTGTGAGGACAACCGTAAGCTGATCCGATACGACCTGAGGAGCACCCCCGGACCCTCAAGTACATCAGTGAAGCTTCTAGGATTGCCCGAATCGAGGCTGATTAATAGTAATGATAAAGGCGCAGAGATGGTCTGCACGGACGACTTCGTCTTTTTCCTTTTCGGTTCCAAGTACCTCTTTTGCATAGATCGTCAAAATGTCAGCGATGGGGCTCAGGCGAAGTTGATTTGGACAGCGAGAGCAGGGGAGGCCAGGAAATGTCATATGCTGGTGGATCCTGAGCAACCTCTGCGTGTTCGGCTGGTAATTCCGGTGTTCCGGAGCTTGCCATCGAATTTGGTTACACTCGAGTTGCAAAATCGTCGTGAGCCTCTCTTCTTCAAGAAGGTAATGGAAAAGCACCTATCAATCCAGACAGCTTCAGCGAGTGCTGTTGGTGTATATGATGTGCTGCCTGTTGGGTGCTATAACTTGGCTGTTAGTAAGACGCCCTCTAACGGCTACCACAGAGTCGTTACTCTATGCGATCGGTCATTTCGAGCTCTTGGTCCGGATGCGACTTTATTCCGTTACGACACGTCCTATGAACCACGTCGCCAACAGTTGGTCTGCGGAGAACGAGATGTCATCTACAGCATGGAAGAAGGAGGCCAGTTTAGGTGTTCCTACGATCACTGTGAATGCGCAGGTGACCTTTCCGATGATGATGATGATGACGTCGAACTTGTAAGGAAAAAGAAGCGATGCAAGCGTGAAACTGGCACTCCGTGCTTGATTTCAGCTTATTACATCTCCAAAAAGTAGATTATTCCTAGCTTTTTATCTCTTATTAACAGCTACATAGTAATTGACTCTTCTAAGTTTCAATTGTTGCAATATCTTACGGGATGTGTTGTGTATGACTGACCGTTGTGCATTATGGGAAGCAACTGATAACCAAGATAGTGACCCGAGTACCCACCAACTGTAGCGTTGATAACAACTTCACACTCTCTGACTAGGTCGCCGAATTACTCGTTCGTTGGCGGAATCTATCACGTCCCCTGATCTTCCTCATTCTCTTGCGGACACTCATGCGTAATCCATGATACGCAGCACATCATATGGCGCATGCAAGACACTCATGCATCACCGCGTGATCCTGGCAACCCCAATACCTAGGTGCGCCCGATGGCTCGCCAGCGTTTTGTGCCATCACCCATACTGCTGCAGTTACGGACCTCCGCACTGCTATTTAGATCGGCATTGGCTGTGTTCTGCGGCGATGATCGGTTGAACCGATGAGATGCAGTTGAATAGGAGTCCGCTGCTCCCCACCCTCCTCACTCGGTCGGGTGTTCATCCTAATCCTAGGAATGCTCTCTTTGCCCCGTTTATCGGACGGAATGAGCTAACTCACATGTCATAATCTTGACGACGTTGTGTTACTGAGTCCCTCAGGGAGGGGATAACTAAGAATCGCAGTGTATGTAGAGTGTGTGATGGCTGCTGTCATCACTGACGGCCCAAGGGATGCAGACGACGATGATTGGCGAGATTTCCAAAAGGCACCATCGCATACTGGACACGGTTCGGGTGGTAGCCGAGCAATAACTCACCCCGAATGTAGATAGAGTTACTCACGATGTGCGTGACCCGGAACTGATAGAGATCCTGTTCGTAGATGTCGATTCAGCTGAACTTTCCGGGATGAGTGAAAGTGAACGAGAGAAAAGCACGGTTGACCAGGTGCAGATGGGCATCCATGCGGTAGACGGGTGGATTGCGACAGTGCTGTGTGAGTGCATTGCAAACATCAGGACGATGCAACGACGGCCATTGAAGCTCGAAGCCAACCTCAGGAGAAGGTCAGGAGCGCTGAGAATCTTCCGAGGCTGGAAGAACTGATAGAAAAAGCAGTAAATCGACGAGGACCTTGACGATGGTGGTGAATTGGCGGCCATCTCGGCTCAGATAGAGGACGTGGGGCCCACTCAGACGTCCTCTACTCCGCTCTCAGAGTCATCCCGAGCATCTTCCGCCGAGTCCGAGGATTCGCACGAGATGAGAGTACGCTAAGACGCCTCGACAGCGGAGTCACACGTGATACGGCTGTAGGCATGTGCACCTGTTCTTACCGATTTCGATCTGGAGGACCAAGAGGCCACTAAGATGCGAATCTACGTTCACTCTGAGTTAATGTCTGAGTAAGAGTGATTACGCTGGTCAGACCTGTGTGTCAGGCACGGCCGTCACGCAGTAGGCTGGTTCAGCGACATCTCTTCCCCAGCCGACGTACGTGAGTGTGTGCTTAGTGCCATAGACAGCATCATCGACGATGGTGCGAAGGTATTCAAGCTACGTTCCAGGAAGTCGGGTAGGTCATGACCACAAGATACACTATCAATCTTCGCCCCGCTAAGGTACCATCATCGACTTGAGTTCGGACGAAGATCTCGTTAGACTTAACAGAGGAGAGCATTATGACCTCTTAGTTGGCGAACGTCTTGCTGGCTTGATCCACGATAGTGCTGACGATGATCGAGCAAGTATGCACAGCTGCTATCGGCACTATGCTACGTCCTTGGCAGGCGATTCGAGGTGGCGGCGGCTAAGGGTCTGCATTGATTCCATGAAGCATGTCGAGACCGCCAAGGCTTTGGAGAGGTGCTCATGACGGAGGAACAGGATCCGCGTATTTGCCTGTCATCTCACACTATTACCGAATCAACGGAGGCGTGGTCGGATTGTCCTATCAGAATGTGCCATGGCACGAATCTCCTCAAACATACCGCCCATGGGCATCCACACTTGCGGCAATTCCAGCTATCGACTGACCATCAAAGGCTGCTCTGGTGAGTCTACTGCTGCCCTAGCTATCCTCTCTCCTTGCACGGGTTTCGGCAACTCGTTGATCCCTTATACATGTTACGTGTAACACATCAGGAGTTTTTATCTCAGGTACTCAGCAGGCCCCGATCGTAAGGAGTCCGTCATGGCTCTCTCTGATGTATGTGAACTCAGGCTCGGCCAACAGACCTCGACATTCCTCCAGTACCTTGCCCGAGGTTCCTTTCTCTCTCGCTCTCATCATCAGTCAGGTATCGACTACCAATGCTCCAGCATCTTTCTTTCTCTCTCATATACAAGCCGACCCATGGAGAGGTCACTGCACTGGACCTCACATGCAAGGACGAGTTTGAGTGGCGCTTCAGAAAGTCCCCGTTGCCTTCAATAACTCGCCTGTCAGATACGATACCTGGTTGACTGGTCTCAAAGCTCTCCTCTGTGCACAGTGCAACCGTACGAACATTGTCGCTGCTACACAACTTGGCGTGCTGATGGAAGATTCAGGTACCATATCGAAGGAACAACTATTGGCTCATTCGAGAAGGTTCAGAGAAGCCTTGAAGCAGGATAAAGCTGGGGTGAAGGTATCAGTATGAATGTTACCCCGATTGCCGATGTCACCGATTTAAGCTACTCGAACTAGAAGGAGTGAAGGAGCGTGGCACTGTCGGTCTGGACGACTGTGTGAAGATCTCCGAAAGTGATATAGTGGAGCCTTCTCGAACCTATCGCCACTCCAGGTTCCTCCCCTCGGCAGCTCCACGACAAACTTGAATGCTTAAGAGATCGTCTTGAACACATAACTATGGAATTAAAACTACTCCTAGAAAGTGAAGGTCTCGCATAGTACCGCATGAGGGCACTGCCAAACTCGTTGCCCTTCAGCAGCAGAATTTGCACACGCTTCGAAGGGGGAATCCTCAACACTTGGAATAGACTGGGCAATCGTTGCAGAGAAAGAGCCAGCGTAGTACTATCACACGGTCTGCTCGGCGTGGCCCTGACCGATGTAGTTACTCTTCGTTGCTATCGGATTTGACCGATGTTGAAGATGATGAGATGGAAGCCTCACGTGCCATGGAGCTAGCTGAGGGCGTAGTATCAGCCCTCCCTGTCTACAAGCATCGAGTTCTGTCCATAGGTGTCCGATATACTCGGTCGAGTGAGCACCGATCTACTCCTCTTGGAAGGTGAGCCATTCAATCACCTCTTTCTGTATAGTTGACTTACGACCTCCCATCATTGCTGAGCATTCCACGGATTCCATAATGCGGTATCATCATCTTAGATGAAGCAGACAACGAAGCTCTGGATTCGCATCAGACAGGCAATCGCGTAAAGCGTCTACGGGAGTTGGACCAACTGCTTTGGAAAGCCGAAGTCGATATCGAGAATGTTGAAGACATGTATTGGATGGACGTCTATTGCAATGCACATATGGCCACACGTTCCACCCATACTCTGGAATGTTTTCAGGCGTCAGCGGCTCTTGGAGGCGCGGAATAGGAACGCTGGTAGGACGCTCAGTCTTACCACGGTGAGATCATTTTCCCAGGCTCACTATTCGGCGCACTGCCCGCTCCTCTCGTTGCGGACATGCGATCGTCACTAAGTGTCATGAGTGCTCAAGCAGAGGAGAGCATATGTGACGGGGTAGAAGCTTTAAAGGGGTGAGTTTTGACCGACCCTTCGCACGAATCAAGCATGCAGACTGCTCGGGAATGGGAGAATCGATGAAAGAGTACAGCTGCCGCCAGGCCCCAATCATTGAGTAGTCTTGGACTCTTTATTTCATTCTCGATAGATCGATCGTGTTCTTGAGTCCTGGTGGCAGAAAACCAGTGTGTTAGCGAATCCAAGCGATTCGGTTGTCTAGAAGCAAGCGAACATCAGCAGAGTAGATGGTGTGACGCGAATCTGTGAAATGGTGCATGGAGGAGGATGTTCATTAGCCGTCCACAAATTTGGCCATAGACGACACGTCGAGACACGTCGGATTCGACGACGGTCGGCCATGGTGGGTTTCCCATGCTGTATACCGCTTCTCTCATCATCAGTGTCGGCCAACCGGCATTGCTGGCGAACTTTAGGTCGCCACAGCGCAGGGCGATACGCGGGCCAGCGTAGATTGGAAATCGCTTGGTAGCTTGCCATCATCTCGCAAGACTAGCAAGATAGCCCTTATCACTGCTCACAGCCCTGTGGCGACGAAAGTAGAGGTAGGTATCCGTAAATAGGACGAGTAGCTCGTGACGAAGTTGGTCTTAAAACCAGTTTCAACTCATAATGTGTTTCTGAACCACTGTTTCACACTCCATGTATGCATCCTTCTCACTAGTAAGTTCTGTACAGGGGAGGACTCCTCGCTCCTGCGTTATATCTACCCTACCCATTCTAGCACAGCATCGGCCTCGCTTCATTGTCTTACAGATCCCCAGGGACTGAACTCGAGAATATCGGAAATTAAGAGCCGTACGGCCTGAATACCGGAGAGAGAATAAATTGAAATATGGGAACAAAGGGAATAAATGAGTAATAAATGATTAATGACCCCGGAAGGGAGCTGGAGTTACACGACTAGCCAATGAGTGTAAATAATACGCAGTTATAGCAACTGATGCAGACGGTTTGCACTGAGCGGAATGACCACGCTCTCAGCTTACCAGGCTATCGACCTCACACTCCTGTTTTGCTCATGAGCTTGGCCGTAACTAAACGAATGTTCCCTCGGAATTCTGCCTCTTAGACATCGAGACTTCGAAATTTGCTGGCTGGAAGGACAACGTGGTTTTCATTTCGACTGAAGATATGCTGGATGTATGCTTGAAGTTATCGAAATGTCGTAATATCATAGCCAAGATGAGGATTGCTTCTCTCATTGCCAAATTCGAACCGGGACATCGTCGAGGTCCCGCACCGAAAGCCAATGAGCGTTCCTGAGCTCGGGCTCGGTCAAAACATCCATCAGAACTCAACCAACGTTCCGGACTAAGGAGGAGCTCATATTTAGTCATGGAGACGGCAAGGTTTGGATAGAGCTCACCTGTAGCAGGTACCTCCCTCAGCATCGCTCCTCATCTGCTTGCGTGTTAATGTCACAATCCAAGTTCCGATCGGTATCGTATGTCCACGTACTGACATCTCGGCTGTGGTCTCGTGAATGAGCAATGGAATTGGGGGTTGTAGCTGAGGAGCGGATAGAAAATTCGATGATGAGGAGATCCTACTCGCAAAGCCTCAAAAATGCAACTTTCCACGAAGGGTAGTCTCTCGAGGTCGTCGTCGGTTTCCGGATCGCGGCCTAGGGTGTCCACCTCGGCTCGAGCTCTCGCCTGGACATCAGGGTAGAGGCAGAAGTAATAGAGGCACCAAGCGAGAGTAGCCGATGTGGTCTCACTGCCGGCGAAGAAGAACCTTTGCCATGTATTGGTACAAGCACATCCGAAACCTCGCCCAGTTTACGTGACAAAATTGCCTTCAAGCTCGTGCTTTCCAAGATGGAGGAGCTTGCTGAGCAGATCATTTCGTCTTGATTGATCTCCTTCAGCCCTCCGCTGCTCGGCGAGATCATCTGCCAAGTCGTTCAAGCGTTGGATGCTTGCGTAGAACTGAGAGGGCGAAAAACCGATGGTCAATGTCATCCTGAGGTGCTGAAGAGCACTTTTCTTATGGTGGGATTCAAGTTCCATGGGAAATGGTTCCTAGTGATAGAAGGGCATAGTGCACTGAAATCCAGTACGTAAATAGCACCATCAATGAAGTTGAAGATCGACTCGGCAATCACCTTGGTGCCGGAGGGCAATGTTATACCTAAGAGGAGATATAACGTGATCATAATGACAATATAACTGTAGACAGCAAGCACAACTGTGACGAGTTGGACAACTAATTCCGACTCTGGCTGTGGCAAGTAGCTGTGGCAGTCAGCCTCGTCGAGGCCGGAGTCTCACCGTCGGGGTTGAGGAAGTAGAAATCCATACCGTATGCAGTGAGACATAGAATATCGAGCGAACACATCATGAACCATCTGGTCGGCTCCCACACAATTCTACCATCACAAGCTAAACCTTGCAGTTGCCGGACCTGGGTGCGATCTCATAGGACAGCGGAGCGATGGCGGACTCACTAGTCTCTTGCCGACGACAGCCATCGCCGGCACCGTCTGTGCGGTGCTCTTGTAATCCAACGCCGGGGCTGCAAGTCTTCTGTTGCGTCTCCACTCCTTCCCTTCCGAAGTGAGCACACCATATATGGGTAACAGCTTGTCCTTGTTGAAAGACCTCATGAGATTGTGGGGACGCTCTCTCAGAACTTCCCTAACCGACTGCGAATCCGCCAAGATGACCGCTTCGTTGCCCATAATTCTGTAATGGGTATTCTTGGTGACCACCGACTTTGGGTTGAACGGATCACCTTATTGCGAACGCATCGCCATACGTATCGGCCAGGACCTCGAGTCCGTAGAGGAACTGCTCAGATGACTTCGGAACGAATCCCAAGTAGGGGATACGCTGAAAGGAGGCATTCCACGATCATGAGAGGCTTCCGATTGGAACAACATTAAGGATATCCATAATGGCAATAGCCGCGGTCGGAGCCGAGAGGACAGCTACACTCACCCCAGTAGTTCCACCCAGCTTGTCGACGAGCGATACTCGACGTCTGCGTCGCTTGATGGCCCGATAGGAGCATATGGCGGCTACCACAGCTATCCCAGAGGCAGTGACGCCGATAGAGCGGCGATGGTTGACCCATAATGCAGCAGCCTTATTGGGGAGTTCGCGAAGGATATCAACAATCGAGTCCATGACTGCAGTTCAGAGGCGGTTGCAGAAGGAATAACAGACGTAGGAATCGTGCGCGCTTGGCGAGTGAGGCAGATCGCCGATTGGGAATCGAGTCGGCGTGACGCCGTCGTGAAAAAGACGCGTGGCTCATTCCGTGAACTTGGGTGGATGTAGTGATCAGAGCGTCGCTTGTTACGTCAGTTGTGAGACATTTACGCTAATAGACAAGGTCAATTGCAGTCGCCGAAATGACGGTTCCTTACCGATCCTGTGAAAGATTATTGGCGACCTTTATGGTGGCGTTCATGGGCCGCCGCGTTGGTATTCGACACATAGCTATAGTGACGCTCAGACGATTCGGCTCATTTCTCACCTGGCTTCCCTCGATAGTAGTTTTGCCTCGGCCTGCGGCTGTGAACTTCATTCTCATTATCCGTGTACACATTGAGCGCTACGCTCTCTCAAGTATGGTTGAAACTGAAATCCTGTAACCAGAGATTGGTCTAGAAATGTGTGAATCCGCATGTTGATGCGTGCGTATGGCGCGTGCTAAAGTATCGTCCGAGCAGTTTTACGGGAGATAGGAGATTGATTCGATGACGCGGGTTCTAAGATCTTCGCCTATTAGTGGTACAGTAATGCTGCATTACCATGAAACACGTCATGCCCATGCATTACTAATGCATGGGCATGACGTGTTCCATGGTTACCATGGAACACACCATGGCATGGTATATGCGAACTCACGCTCTGGTGTAATGAATTTTATATTTTCGTTTTTTTTTATTTTTGAGCGAGAGAGAGAGAGCTCCATTAACCTAGAGCATCCATCTCATGCTGGAGACTCCAACGCTCCACCCTTGAATGTTGTAGATGACCTGTGTTCGATACATGGCTCAAGTGTTATAACTCTGTTGGTGTTGACAACACCGTGTTGTTCAGTTCATACTGATCGGGTTTGTAATGTGGAAAATGATGTATGAGGAGGTGGTAATATATAGGCAGTGATACACGGAAGATAATATGCTAGTAGCATAATGCTACACAAACACACTCCATTGACATCGTGTGATACATCGTTACTGAATATTCTCGAGAAGTTTGAGTTACACAATTCTCGTAACGGATTCTACACTTGTGCGGTTGTCAACCGCAACCGGTTCAATTCAACCGCCGGTTGAATTGAACCCCATATTGCGGTTTCGTTCGAGCCGGATGGCTCGCAGAGACCGCCTTCTTTCCCCCTCACTAAAACAACTTTTGGCGGATAGATCCGCGACTCACGGGCCGCGAACATTCGTCATTGGAAACTTTTCTGCCACATGCTAGCTAACGAACTCTCTGAAGAGGTTTAAAATAGTGTATGTGATGGGACATACCGTATGTGAGTTGATCACTGAGGAGTAACTGAAATTTCCCGACTGAGGCCGATTCCCTCACTTTTTTGGCAGCAGGTCCAGCAGGTCCCTCACTTTTTCGGACCTCGGCTCACGCCTTTTGTCGGAATCGTCTCCGGTCCTGGCTCACGAGCCGCGGGTTACAGTTCGGCGGTTCGGTCGGGCCCTGTGCTGCGCTCAGCCGAGTATCGTGGTTGCAGGGAATGTGCATAGTGAAAACAGTACGCCACATCTCTCGACGAACGGCACACGTCTAACCATTATCGTCAGACACCAGTCATATTCATCAGCGCTTGCACGCATGCGCATAGCAAGTGTCCGTGCCATAATTGGGGGTCAACATCAG
This sequence comes from Perkinsus marinus ATCC 50983, assembly GCF_000006405.1. Lineage (NCBI taxonomy): Eukaryota > Perkinsozoa > Perkinsida > Perkinsidae > Perkinsus > Perkinsus marinus. The sequence continues at coordinate 207,254 of NW_003202153.1, forward strand.
GGTGGATGAGGTGGCGCGCCGTTAACTTAACGTGTCATTTGTGTCTCGGCTTTTGTCAGAACCCGGCGCTCATCAATATAGAACCGAGCTCTCTGGCGTCGTTCATTTCTCGACTTCTATAGTTCTGGAGAGGCCTGGGGAGGCTTCGCCTTCTGACTCTCCCACCGTGGCTGAGAATTCCGGCTAGAAGTTCCAGCCTGGAACTCCCCACTGGGGAGTTCTCGCCTGCCCCACAAGCGAGGATCGCTAATCTATGCATCATGAAGCTCATCCACAGACCCCAACCGCATGCGCCCTGTCCCGCCCCAGCACAGGAGTGGGGGCAGAAGCGAGCACTGCTATATTTATCCGGGATCCGGGTGAGTATAATTCCCCGATCAGACGATGACTCAGCATCCTATGCTATCGAGTAGGATGGTTGGTGCACGGGCGGGCATCCAAGAAGCTGTGCAGTTGAGAATTGGCTCGCTGCCTACCTTTTTCCGATGCTCACCACATCCAGGAGACGATACACTTGATGTGGGCAGCCCACAGTGGGCCATCGGATGGTCAGCAACTGGTGGCATCTATTGAGGATAGTCACCATCATCAATAGTTGAGCTCCGCGCGAGAATCACATCACGAACCAGACGATTCACTCAAGACGGGGAGAACAATGCCCGAATTATTCCCAAGCACACGACCAACTGATCTTCAGTATCGACCCAAGAACTCCTGGGCGACAAAAAGAAAGCCTTCCGACAGCCATGGGGGGAGGGGGGAAGATGACCATGGTCCGACCTCATCGCAGCGAAGTTTGCGTTTGTTCATACTCGCTCGCCGTTATTCGAGCGACTCCATCAATTCCAGTAATCCCCGTTTGCGCTGAATGGATTTCCTAGACGAAATTACCATTCCTTGGTGCTACTCGTTTCAGTTTACCTTGTAAATCCGGAATATGAGGAACCTCAGCAAAGTCTTCATATTCTGCATGGTTGATATAGCCTACGGTAGCGTATCAGAACCAGAACTTCGACCTATGCAATGGCTCTACGGAGCGACTGTCACCAACAAGAACCGCTATTATATCGAGCCGTTCCGCAGGCCAGTTCTGCATGAAATGAGCGATTTTAAGATAGGGGTAGCTAATGGGGTAAAATGCGAACCCTTGAAGCAGCTGAGCAGCGAGCCCGAGAGTACCCCGATCGTTGGGGGGCGGTTTGTTTATGCAATGAAGGAACGGATAATACGCAAAGAAACTACCGCGCGACGATCAACGCCCAAGACTTTAGCAAGAAGTGCTTCTCCTCAATCGATCCGCCTCGATCAGCCGTCCTGACTGAACTGAACGAGATCTGCGAATCGTGGGGGTTCAAAATCCTTACCACTTCTGATGCCTCGCAGATCGAGGATGGTACATACTCGGGCAAGCAACAATACGGCAAAAGCCTGAAGACTAATGTGACAGGCGGACGAATTAATGACTTAACGTCGGGAAATCATGCGAACGTGAATAAAGAAATACACAAGTTGTCATATTTCGGAGTTGGCCACGTCATATCGGTGACGTACCACGACCAAAGAGATGAATCTAATCTCAAGGATCATACCCTCATCTTGGAGCCGGAATCAAGGCATCTATTTCTGGAATCCTATGAAATCACGAGAAAAAATCTGCATACCTGGGATAGTGACGGTTCTGATAGGTATGATGATGACGACGACGACGAAGAAGCTGGCCGTTTGAGGAGTGGACGAGGCTGGTGGAAAGGCCTCCGTGAGTCTTTCCAGAAGAAGAAGAAAGTACTTCAGAAGGTCTTACACCCATACAAAAAGTTCTAGTTCGGCTAGGGATCCTTCCCGTGTGATGTGATTTGAAAATGTTGTGATGTGACTTGAAGGTGTTGTGATGTGATGCATAATCTTCGGAGTTCATAGTACTCCACACATGACG
>NW_003202153.1:209286-213342 GCF_000006405.1 Perkinsus marinus ATCC 50983
GCCTGGTGGTATATAACGTCGTCGGATTTTGTCTGCTGCAGAGCCGGGTGGTATCGATGGACCGCCACAGTCCAACCGATAGCCTCCCGAGGCTATCCTCGAGAGTTATGATGCCGTTTCGCCGATGCATCTTTCAAATCAAAGCGTGGTATGTAACGATGATCAATTGAGTAAGAGGATGTGTAACTGACATTCCCTGTTATGATTGCAATCAGTGATGGTTCTACCAGTGGTGTCTGCCTGTAGGCCATAATACTCAGTGTTCTTCCAAAAGAGTATAGTTGTGGTAGGTCGAGAGTGATTACGTTTCTCAGTCAAATATGTTGCACAACGTAGAATCTCATGAGGCCGATGCGGGACTACCTCGTGTGCACACTGTTATGTGTATCTCTTGAAGGTCTATTCGAACGGCCGGGGCGGCTATGCCATATGCCTCAGTCGGATCAATTCCTCCAAGGGGGGCGGCTATGCCATATGCCTCAGTCGGATCAATTCCTCCAAGGGGGGGCGGCTATACCATATGCCTCAGTCGGATCGATTCCTCCAAGGGGGGCGGCTATGCCACCACCACAATCTACGCCTCGGTCCAACACGCTGCGCTGTTGAAAATGTTATCGTCGTGCGATGCCTATGGCTGGCCAACATCGAGATTCGATGAACATCAATAGGCTGAGAACTGGGAACTGGTTGATACGAAAGGCTGCCAGCGAGCATCCCACAGAAGGATTTCTTAGTGCATTATGTCCTTTCAATACGGTAGATGGAGTGCCTGTAGGCGCGGGAGTGTGGGACACTCTTTGGTCTTGTGACGCCTAGTCAATGAAGATGGCAGGGAGGCTTGTGCCACCCCCACACATACTCGGACATAGTTGTCTTCTCATCATACGAAGTTCGCTGATATTCTCTGATGGCGTTTCGAACGACTCGACGCGTCAATCGAGAGCAACCGCGTGGCGACACTGTATCAAATGCATTGTCCCATTTCTCACTATTCCAGCATCGTGCTCAATTAGACTACATATCGGTGTCACATGGAGAAGGAACAACTCGCTGAAAACAACAACCATCGCTTTACTGAAATTGTTCGATAGTTCATTCACGATGATTCTTTTTGCTTTTCTTGACCATTTCCTCTGCCTTTTTGCTATCCCCAGCAGGTTTCTCGTTTTGGATGGCACAAAGAAAGGCCGTCCATGGCACATTGATAATCAGCATCGCCAGAAGTCTCAGATGTTTTGGTATGTAGTACATATTCACGTACCTAACATCAAAACCCTCCCCATCAGTAGATTCTCGTTTGAACACATCGGAGAAGAGAGATGACGCAATTCAACACGAAGTAAATCCGACGCAGTAAAATCACGAACGCCTACTGCATCATCGGCCAGAAGCAGTAGTTAGCCTTCAATGCTGGGCCCAAGTTGGACTGCACTGCTTTGACACTCGCTGCAACGGATTTACCCGCAGCCAGGGACTGAGCGCATGAACAACGACGTACTGATTTCCCACACAAGCTTGGCGTAGTAGCCTACTTGTATGAAGAAAAATGTCGATAAGAATGTCCAACACCATAGAGTCTGGTCCACGAGAACCTTATGAGCAGTAGTGGGGAGGTACTCACCCCATGATGGAAGGAGTACATCATACCAGAAGTAGGTCATCGGACCTAACACACAGTGAGGTACATAAGAAGCACACCGTACGATTTCGAGGCGAGGGCAAAAGCGACAGTCTCAGGAAAACCCAAAAGCCCCCTTGGAGTGATTCTCTACTACCAAACACGACGAGCTGACACAGAGCTACACGGATGCATCGTCGCTTGTCTATCGTACGGGCACCTGAGAATCACATTCCTAACCAATAACCACTGTTGTAGATTTTTTGCGAACGTGATGTATCACACCTGTAATGAACTGTGCAAGTATATCAGCGATGATTATGAGAATGGGGCCCTGTATACATTGGACCTGAGGGATGCACTCTGATAAAGAGCCATGGACCGGCATCAAACGTGAACAACATCCGAAGATACGCATAAGGGGAGCTAGACTCGATCGTTCACATATCAGTGTTGCCTCCATCTGGCCACACTCTAATGATAATTAAAATAATACCCAAACTCATAATAGCTATAATTTGGGAGCCGTTTTCCTGAGTTTGCTCCAAGAAGGAGGTGCGATCGAATGCGGTACCCTCCTTGCGGAATCCATCACATATTTCGCGTACCCAATGGGTCTCATTTGAGCCATTTCCCTCCAGTGCTTACCGTCAGTGGCATGGCCTCGCTAGCCTCTCTATATTGTTCGAGAAGACGACTGAAACCAGGCTCAGTATTACTGCCCATTTGAAAATTTTCTACCACGGAGTACCCCTATGGGCTCATACAGTTATCAGCAATTTTTCGCGGGACAGTGCATGTTCAACCGTGGATATGAGCCATACCAGTCCAACCCGAACGCGACGATAATCGTGAACCTAGAAACAACGCGAGCGTTGCAGTATTCATATGACGCAGCAGAGGACGTTCTAGAACAATCTTATACCGAATCAATTGAAGTACTTCTTCACTAACGTCACAAATTATAGTAATGACTGAATCACCACGTGTATGTCATAGATCAGTTAACTCACAGCGAAAGTCACTCGCTGGAATAATCAGAAGCCCTTACAGAGGAAGGGCTATATAATCGTTATCGAGAATTGCTTGGACCATACGACGCGGCATCACAGAATATGATACCGCTACGTTTAGTAGTAATGGCCTGCTAATGGGATGAAAGAGGGAGAAGACAATTAACTCTGGCCAGCACTGCTGCATTAGCCAGACTACAGCGAGCTTCTCAGAGTTCGCAGCAATACAAAATACAGTATCAGAAGACGAAGTGGAAGAGGAATGGTAGAGCCCAAAAGGAGTGCAGTTAGAATGCGCCCGGCGAGGTCTGTGTATGACGTATCGTCATGATGAGTGCTGCGCCTCAGGGAGGACTTTCATGGAATCAACAGTAAGGATATCATCGCTTTGCTGTCGGCCATGCAGAGAGCCACTGCCAACCAAATGCTCTGCAGTGGCCATCAGATCTACTAATTTCCTCTTGTCACCGTCGTTGTAAGCCACAGCAGCTTCCTCATAGAGTTCACTGAGGAGTGCCAAGTTACGCGCCCGACGAATGTCCGCGGCCGATGCCTTATCGAGACTCATATTCTGAATCATCTCAGCAGACACCTCATTAAGATGCCGTCGTTGGTTCTCCAGCAAAGAAGGATCTTCACCGTCGAGGATCGGCAAGGGAGCGCAGTCTCCACACGGCGGGGGCGGCGTGAGACCGGTGGCGTTTGTCATTATCGTCGGTTTATCGCAATGCATTGGCGAAAAGCGCGCACAAACAATTGAGAATAGATACAAACTGTGGAATCGTGTCTCAGAACAAAACTTACACAATCTTCATCGAGAATCTCGGCTGTTTTTCGGTGCGTGAAGAACATCGTTACTGAGAATTTATCGCTCCGACGTTTTGACACGTAATCGTTCGATATCACAAACCTTTTGAACACGAGCTTGCTGCGTGACGACGAGTAGCGTGTTCCTTTGGCACACACTGACCGACTTGTTCACGGGACTGCGGGCTACAGGCGCCCCCTACCGCCTTAGTTGGCTTCATTCGTAAGAAAAAGCACCTAGTTAGCGCCCCCAACATCCGTATGGCAAACCTGTGACGAAAGTTAGGTGGATAGCTGTTGGAAAGACGCTCTTTCCATCGGTGTGCTGCAATGAACCGGAAGATTAATACTTGAGGTACTTACTGAGTAAAAACTGGTATTTCCCCCCGATTTTTATGCCGTGTTGAACTCTGGTGTATCTCGGGATGGTGGCATAGCCGCCCCGCTGGTCACCAACTCCTCAAAGCTGCTCATGTTGATCGAGCCATGGAATGGAGAAGGGAGGTTGGGGCAGGAGGAGGTTCCCCACTGCTCTAAATCTGTGGAGGGTATCTTTCACAGATCCACGATCCACTTCTACAGGTCAAATATGTATCATATCCAATTATATGCAAACTC
>NW_003202153.1:213442-266910 GCF_000006405.1 Perkinsus marinus ATCC 50983
GCCGTCCTGACTGAACTGAACGAGATCTGCGAATCTGTGGAGGGTTCAAAATCCTTACCACTTCTGATGCCTCGCAGATCGAGGATGGTACATACTCGGGCAAGCAACAATACGGCAAAAGCCTGAAGACTAATGTGACAGGCGGACGAATTAATGACTTAACGTCGGGAAATCATGCGAACGTGAATAAAGAAATACACAAGTTGTCATATTTCGGAGTTGGCCACGTCATATCGGTGACGTACCACGACCAAAGAGATGAATCTAATCTCAAGGATCATACCCTCATCTTGGAGCCGGAATCAAGGCATCTATTTCTGGAATCCTATGAAATCACGAGAAAAAATCTGCATACCTGGGATAGTGACGGTTCTGATAGGTATGATGATGACGACGACGACGAAGAAGCTGGCCGTTTGAGGAGTGGACGAGGCTGGTGGAAAGGCCTCCGTGAGTCTTTCCAGAAGAAGAAGAAAGTACTTCAGAAGGTCTTACACCCATACAAAAAGTTCTAGTTCGGCTAGGGATCCTTCCCGTGTGATGTGATTTGAAAATGTTGTGATGTGACTTGAAGGTGTTGTGATGTGATGCATAATCTTCGGAGTTCATAGTACTCCACACATGACGAGTGGACTTCCACGTGATGAATTACAGAAAACATTGTCAAAGTAAGATCGACTAGCTTCATGATGGAAACGTAGAATGCTGAATAGGGTGATGATACGTAAGCTTGGTGAGATATCGAGTGAGACGAGACCAGTGCCTGATAGTGTTAGAGAACGACTCTAGAATCGTGCAGAGCCCTTTGTCGGGTTTCAAAGCCTCTTGCTGCGAGGAATAGGACTTATACCTCGTAGGGTATATAAGCAGTTTCATCTGCCGATGCGCGTCTGCTGGTGGTACAGGGTTTCGGAGTGCGGGAGAATTCGGCAAATGCAATCGAGCCTGGGCGGCCTATTGCGAGCTCTACGCACATTATCATGTGCTCTGTGCTTATAGCTAAACCGCTTCAGAAACCCGCCGTTTCTCCCATGCTCCCCAGTGGGGAGCATGGGAGAAAAGGCGTGGGGAGTCCCCACGCTCACATTCCTCAATAAGGCATCATAATGATGCCTTAATGAAGCATTATGACATGATGGTGAGACTTTCTGTGTCTATGGATATACTGGCGGCCGGGGAATCGATGGATGGTGCACAGATTCTTGTCGCATAGTATTGTGTTAAGCGCGTTTTACACTGCGCATAACGCAGTTAACACAAAGTTTTTCGCGAAAAAACAGTTTTACGTCGGAAACAGGAGAAAATCTTACGAACCGCGATGAAATCGCGTGTGAAGCTATTTTATGTTCGCCGAGTGCAACGCTTCCCTGTGTACTTCTGTTATGTCACAATGTGACAGTGTGACATATCAAGGCTCAGAATACCACATATCTTACGTGCAATTCTGAGCTCCGTTGCGTAGTAATTTAAAGCCTCGGAGAATTCGCTGCGCACAAGCAACCTCGCGCTCTAACCTCCTTGGAATATTCAGAGAATCACGTGTACAAATCAGATGATAAAACAAACCCTCTGGTCAGCTACTCTCGTCTTGCACTCATGATGTGGGTCGTTAATTACGCGGAATAGGGCTAAGCGAGAATAGGGATAAATGGCGCTGGAGCGAGCTTGAAGTCTGGGAGCGACTGTGAGAGACTATCTACAGGCCAGCAAAGCAACCATTATATGGAAGCCTTAGGAAAGAACGCACCAACGAGGCTAACTCACTGAATCACACAACACTGCCGCGCGACAACAATATTCGAACAAAGTATGCAAGCATTAAGATGATTATAAGACGGCCCCGAGATATTCCAGTCCGCGATTTACTTCCCACGGTGAATTCCAGTGTACGTTTTAGAGTCGTAGAAAAAACGTTCAGGACCGATCGCCTGATACGCGGCAGTGTCCAAAGCTGCATCTTCCTCCAAATTGCTTTACGTTGGCCACGGGATTTGTTTTACGACCATCGGCAGCTCGGGCATTCTTCAGTGAAGCTTTCCCCCTACCTTCTGTGCCTTCTCCTCGGCGCTGAATGATACGATCGATGGTCAAACTCACCGACTACGGACTTCCCACTTCGACCAAACCCTTGTCGTGGTTGTCAATAGTCTCAGGGCCACCAGCCTTATGGACCTGCAGTACCAGGCTCGTCAGTGGATATATATGTTTTCTTTCGCAGTACTCACCCCAGTGTAAGTCGACGTGTCATAGAAGAACCTCTCCGGGCCACGACCCTGGAGAGGGGGAACAGATGCTCCGGCTAGACGCCTTGGGCCACTCACTTTGCCAGCAGGCGTTGATGTGCTACCAGTGGCCCTCTTGGTTACTCCAGCAGTTGAAGTCTGCACATACTAAGCCAGTACTAGTCGATGCCATTGCTATCGCCTCACAATCACCTTCCCTATTGCTTGTTGGCTCGGACGGCCACTATCGACAGACCGAGGCCCACCATTGCGCCACACCTGAGGTCCGAGGTCCAACGGGCATGGAACGTATGTAGATTTACTCCCGTGTAGGAAGACTGATCGTAGAAGAATCTCTCGGGGCCTCGTATAGACTGAGAGCAGTCGGTACTGACCATCTGGTCTGATCATGCACACAACCCCACCTCGTCAGTATTAGGGTCAAGGCTCGACCTGGCGGGCGACAGAACGCTCGAGGGTCCGTGATGTACCTCTGAGAAGCAGTGCCACTGTACAACCCCAGCACAACGTTAGTGTGACCTCACTAGTAGATTTTATAGGGCTTGCTTGGCTCGACCGTCTACTTACAGTCGGTCCATCGGAATTCCCCACTTTCTCTTCTACCCATGTTATGGGCTGATCAAGACGGCTTGCGATCTGGCAGGCGGATGAAGGAGCCGGGGCTCTTCGCTCGCCGACGCTCACCTCCCCTATAGCTTCCAAGAATTGCCCAAAGTTTATTTTGCGTTCCCCACGGGACCGTACCTAGTTGCACCGAGTTTGCTAGTGAGGACTTTTCGACCGCCACTTTGGCGAAAACAATGTCAGTATCATTCACGCTGAGGCCTTTCTTATCGACGATGTTGCAATCCCGACAGAGTTTCGCGAACTGCCGGCCGTCCATCATCGTGTCTCCACCTGAATCACTACGGTGTCTACTCATCCCGACAAATTTCGCATCTCGCAGTCAGCAACATAAGATTCTCTCCATACTGCGCCCACCTGTAAAGGCCTTGTACATCTCTAACAGGTTGGCTGTTGCCATTTATTATACACAAGCGACTTGTTTCTACCATGTTGCTGACAACCCGCATGTCACCTACGTCTCCAAAATAAGGGCGGAGCGAAGCGTTGCACATTTGCCATTTTCTGAGAGAATCGTGCTGGCACATGATTTCTCGAGCTTGAAATGTGGGTTAGTAAATTCCACTTGTACTTTCCGCCCTTCTACGGCGTCAAAGCCTTTACAGACCGCTGCTGACCGTGGTTGTGGTATGGCATCGGTCCCCGACTCCAGGAGGATGGTAGCTTATCACAGATCGTGTCCATCTCTGAGTAGTCGTTCACGATCTTCCATGACTCCAACCAACGGTCGAAGGCCGTCCCTGCCAAGCAAGTACTCCAAAACAACAGGGGCCTCTCCAGAGGAGGTGTGGGTCGACTTGAAGGAAGTTAGTCATGCTGCGTTGCGTGTCAGAAGGGCTCATCAGCCCCGCCTGATGAGGAAATCCTCGCTATGCAGCAACAGCATATCGCAATGCGCATGAGGCACAGCATCGATGGAGCCCCTCGGGTCCGAATCCCACCCTGTCAGTGCGTTGAGAAAATGACACTGGAAGGCCTCGAATGTGTGGGAGTCATTCATGAGAACCCCTACAGCGGAAGAAAGGTACTCACCGGCCCTTACTCGGTCGGGCAAGACCTCGGCTCGTCGTCAGGTGGCCCTGATGCGTAATAGGAATGCTCAATGTAGTCGCCATGAGAGGGTTATAGCCAAGATCTGGCCCAACACCCATCTCGATGCGACTCGCCAGGCCTTAGGAACTCGTGACGTTGAAAGTCGTATGAAAAAGCTGGTGGGAACTTACAGGCGGGGAACCCGTATGTTGAAGTGCAGGTAGTTGAAGACGCTGAGAGGGAGTCGATACTTCTCTCACAATTGGCTGATGATGGCAATGGGTGTGCGGTGATACGGGAGGCTGACGACATTCAACAGTGGAGGAGCTGACGGAGAGTCCATCAGGTTCGTCCATTGAAGACGTTCACTTGCCAGCCTGGGTCCGAGCCAGTGTTGGTTAGCACTGGGTGTCAGTCTGGTGCCACTTACTTTGTGAGGGAATACTGTAACTATGGCGATCTCAGCCAGTATGTTACTCGCTGCCAAGACATGTACGTATGACTAGCCGGGCATTTCCTTTACTATTGATCGCGATCAGGTATCAAATTGAGGGAAGCTGTCTGGGCCTCAGATGGTATCATTCAGCCAAGGATGCTGTGAGACAGGCCATTGAATGCAGCAAGTGTGTTCACGATGCAGGGTAGTACTAGTAGTGGTCGTAGTAGCGATGTTAGTAGTAGTAGTAGTAGTAGTAGTAGTAGTAGTAGTAGTAGTAGTAGTAGTAGTAGTAGTAGTGATGATAGTAGTAGTAGTAGTAGTAGTAGTAGTAGTAGTAGTAGTAGTAGTAGTAGTAGTAGTAGTAGTAGTAGTAGTAGTAGTAGTAGTAATAGTAGTAGTAGTAGTAGTGTTAGTAGTGATGGTAGTAGTAATGTAGTAATAATCGATGGTAGTAGTAATGTTAATAGTGATGATGCGGCTGCGAGCGATAGAGAGAGAGAGAGTGGTGATAGTAGTAATGTTAGTAGTGGTTATTTCCCACTACTGTGATCCTGTTGTTGCAGTAATCGTAGCTATTTGGTCCCTTTCACTCACCTTGTGGGCTTAGTTACGCTTTGCTGGACGTCGACATGAGCCAGTTTGGTGTTATGGACTTCCGAGGCTACGGCTCTGGTCTGGAACTTGATGGTCCACAACCGATCCAGGTTAAGATCATCGATGCTGGGCAAGCAACAGGTCAGGTCACCTGTACGATTTTTCGATGCCACCGAACACGTGCTCTCAGCTCTCTCGACCAACTCTGGATCTACCATTGGGAAACCCTCCACGCGATGTCCCGAGGCTCAACGTGCCGCTGTCCAGGCTGAGAGAGGCATTCCACCAGGAGAGAGAGTACCGCAACTCCGTCAACTTATCTACAAATGAAACTCGTGGCTCTCTCAGAAGCACTGGTCAGCAGTACGTCAAGATACCTGGGCCGTCGGTTTGATGATTTTCGACCTCCTCTGGAACTCCCCGTGGCAATTAGCTTGTGGGGACGACCCGCAGTATCGACTCTATCGCGAACGAGGCGTGGGTCTTCACCGCCTGCCTCGTCTCTTTAGCTGATATATCCTCAGGTCAGAACACTGGTTAAACGAGTGCCTAGTTCGAGCAATAGGTTTTGCGTTGCACCTCGCGGTGTTGATATGAGCAAACCCTTGAGGGATTTACTCAGAGGAACACTCACAGCGTGTGATAAGCCGGGAATGTGAGGCGATTTACCGCTATGGATGTCCTCAAGCGTCCATGCTCAGGTTCCTGTCCTTAGAAGCAGTGCTGGCCTCGCCTTGGTGGCAGGCTAATGACCATCCTACTGAAGACGTTGACACACCAACAGTCAGTGCCCACCCGTAGAGAGCTGCCTCAGCAGACTTGGACCCTTTATAGTATTGCTACTACCGTCTCTACTGTAGAATTGTACATTAGACACTGCCCGCCAACCTCTACCCCGACTTAGTATGAATTCCAAGTGGTATGATTGTTCTAAGATCACTTTTCGCTAGCCTTTGAACCACTGTGGGTGAGTATTTGTAGGCTTGCATAGATTGCATTCAGCTGGATCCCATCACCGCACACGTCTGCAGTCTGTTAGGCGTATTGTGTCAGTGCTCAGCTCGAAGATTGATTTCTCATGCAATTCACATAAACAGAGTATCATATTGAGCCCTCTATGGATGTGCGTTGGTCAATCGAACTCAATAGTAGAGTTCAAGGTGTCGTTCTTGATGTTTGCCATTGTTTACATTGTCCCGTGAGTATGCGCGTTTATACTGTCGGTTGGTAGTAGAAACACTCGTTGGAAAGAGTTGGTGAGATTGTGAATGTTTGCTTACCACAATCGCCGTTGTCGGTTGAGTACGCTGAGGTTCTAATGCGAAACCACTTGTCATACACTTACCTCGTAGTTGATTAATTTCACACACTCTATGGCTGAGAGTCCGAGGCCAGTTTCCGCGGTGAGTCTACCTAGGTTGGTATCGGCCAGTAAGCATAAGGCGATTCCAGCTCCTGGAGTATGCAAGGGGACGGTAAAGGTTCTCATTGAGTACTGCCAGCGATGCTATAGACATCCATGGTGTGCTCATCACAATGAGGAGAGATACTTCACACAGTTCATGGACATCGCTGGTCGCATCAGCCAAGCCTTCCCAGAGGTCGGCGAGATCGTCGCCGTCAAGGATCCACGTGTTGGTGCATTGGAGGTCACTGTTGTGCACGGACCGCATCAACAGGTGGTGTTCTCCAAGTTACAGTCCGACAGATGGCCCAACATATCTAAGGTTTTGGAGAGGATCAGACGAGTCGTTCGAAGAATGGTGACATCAGATGCTAAGGACAACATGTTGATCGAGAACGAGTTTTTGACGCCACGGCATCAGACAGTGGGGGTTAATCTTTCCGCTGAGGTTCCGGTCCCGTTCGTTCTCGGCCTCGAGATCACAGATAGAGCACCTTTCTTGGTCACGGTTGCCCAAGAAGGAAAGTATGGTGCCCAGTGTGGTGTGGTTAGAGGAGATGTTCTGCACTGCATCAACGGCAAGGCATGTGATCGTATGGATCTCGATGAGCTTTTGATCGAATTGAGAAAGCGTCCAATGAGTCTCTATTGTCGTCGTTTTGATCACACAAGGAAGGCACGACGCCCACCTGGAGGCCCTATCACATTCAACAGGCTGTTCCGGGGACGGCCGGTTTCGGGTAGAGCTGAAAAAGCCGCAGCGATACACTATCAGAGACAACGTATGGGTATGACGACGATAGACACTATCCCATCAAGACCCTCGCCGGCTCGGCCACTAGCCAAGTCGATTCGTCCGTTGAGGCATCTGAACCGAGCTGAGGAAGTGCATGGACCAACCATAGATGCTGGACACCATCCACAGTCCTCTAGTGATACTCGATCGGAGTCAGTTGAGCGTGGCCGACGATACGATGGCTCACGAGAGCACGACAAGTCACAGGTGGCCAAGCAGGATGGCAGGGATGGAGTATCGGAACGCATTGAAGGAGCATCTGACGCTAGGAAGGGACAATCAACAAGTCGTGCCCAGGATCCCCCGAGGTTGCAAGTGCAATCGGGATCTGCCACCGTGAACGAGCATGCTGCGACTGTTAGCGGTAAGGCCCCAGGTGTGAAGAGAGCCGAAGGTGCGAAAAAGAGGGAGGCGGGAACCCCAGTAGCACCGGTCGGTATGGCTGGGACGGACAAGGCTGGCAGATCAGCACAGAAGTCTGCTTCAGCTTCGAAGTCTTCAGCTGCTAACTGTAAGGACGGAGCGGAGCGCGTCGGGAAGATCACTGTTGATGAAGCAAATGATTACGATGAGGACTTTGAGTCAGACAAGGAGAGTTTGGATGAGGAGCATCGTGAAGGCCAAACTCCGCTAGCAGCAGTCACGACTCACCAACAGTCACCTCCAGCCCCCACTGGTGACGCTCACGTTCAACCGAAACCAGAGGGCATTCGCGGCCCTACGGATACGACTAGTATTACGGCCATTACGGACGAGGCTCAGAAGGCTGTTGCTGACGGCAGCATAAGAGCGAGTAAGTCGCCGTCATCCTCAGACGTTGGGGATGTCCACGCCTCACCAGTGAGCGATATAGAGAGCATTGATGGAGATGCTAAAGTCGAGACCGATTTCGAGGCTAAGGAACAGTCTAGACCTGCCGAGGCTGCCGCTGAGGGGCGCGCTATTGAAGAAGAGGAAGCTGCACTTGTATCCATTCACGACGATGGTAACAGCCGTGTGGTGGCCGAGGAGAAGGAACAACCGACGGGAGCTGCCGGAGAAGCTGTAACCGATTTGGTAGCCCCAAGAGAGGCAACTGACGCTCCTGCTGGAAAAGACACCTCCACCTCGAAAACTGAGAATAATGAGAATTCAGCGGGGGAGCCGCATGAGGCCAACACCAATCTTGAGGGTATCAACGGAGGAATGCAACTGGAGGATGTCGGCAAGAATAGTCATTCGGAAAGGGCAAACGAAGAGCTGGCCTCCTGCGATGCTGACATGGTGGCCCAACAAGCGTCAGATGTCACTTCCCCGACTGCGCAGGTTGCCCCTGTCGAAGACGATAGGGGCCGGGTGGATGATCCGAAGCAACCGGAGGAGACCAAGGACGGCTACGAAGATGACTTCGAGGAGTACATCCCCTCCGAGGATGACGTCCCTGAAGAGCCTAAAGCCAACTCTATGGCCCGAGAAGAAGAGGTTTGGGGAGGTGCTGGTGATAGCCCTCGTCCAGCGGGTGAATTCGAGCTGGGTGCTCGTTCGAGTGAGGGAGGTGGCGCCTCTTCGCATCTTGATGTACCTAACACCACAAGTCCCACCAAGTTTAGAGAACATACTGACTAAGCCGCGCTCCTGACACAGAAAAGCGCCATTAGCAGTGATGTTGAGGACTAGGATGTAGATCTCGATTCGAGATTCTCGAATCTGATTGATGTGAGTGCTTTTGAGTAACATTCTTCTCCACTTGCTACCTCAGGTTATCCTCGCCGATGTAAATGCTGATTTCGAGCTCACTTGCTCTGAGCGATGCCATGGCATGTAGCATTTGATGTGTTTAGATTGTTACGAGTACCGTGTAGCGTGTGAGTGACATATGGAAAGACTTTTAACGATGAGGCACTTCCTAGAGAACCCTATATCGAACCGCGAGCGATCATCCGTAATAAGCATCGGTGAACTACGCAAATGCCCGCAAGGGTCGGGCATTTGTATGATCAATCGCTTGTGTCAACGGCCTGGTGGTATATAACGTCGTCGGATTTTGTGTGCTGCAGAGGCCGGGTGGTATCGATGGACTGCCACAGTCCGACCGATAGCCTCCCGAGGCCATCTTCGAGAGTTAACTATCACACTTTGTGATGCCGCTTCACCGATGCATTTTTCAAATCAAAGCCTGGTCTGTAACGATGGTCAAGTTTGTAAGAGAATGTGTAACTGACATTCCCTGTTATGATTGCAATCACTGATGGTTTTACCAGTGGTGTCTGCCTGTAGGCAATGATAGTCAGTGTTCTTCCAAAAGAGTATAGTTGTGATAGGTCGAGAGCGATTACGTTTCTCAGTCGAATATGTTGCACAACGTAGAATCTCATGAGGTCGATGCGGGACTCGGGCACCACCGGGTGTGCACACTGTTAAGAACAGTGAGTTAGTGCATTGTGTCCTTCCAATACAGTAGATGGAGGGCCTGGAGGCGCGGGAGAGTGGAACACTCATTAATATTGTGACGCCTAGCAATGAAGATGGCAGGGAGGCTTGTGCCACCTACACACACTCGAACAGAGTTATCTTCTCACTTACATCATACGAAGTTCGCTGATATTCTCTGATGCCGTTTCGTACGACTCGACGCGTCAATCGAAGGCAACCGCGTGGCCACACTGTATCAAATGCATTCTCCCATATCTCACTATTCCAGCATCGTGCTCAGTTAGACTACATATCGGTGTCACATGGAGAAGGAACAACTCGCTGAAAACAACAACCATCGCTTTAGTGAAATTGTCCGATAGTTCATTCACGATGATTCTTTTTGCTTTTCTTAACCATTTCCTCTGCCTTTTTGCTATCCCCAGCAGGCTTCTCGTTTTGAATGGCACAAAGAAAGGCCGTCCATGGCACATTGACAATCAGCATCGCCAGGAGTCGCAGATGTTTTGGTATGTAGTACATATTCACGTACCTAAAATCAAAACCCTCCCCATCAGTAGATTCTCGTTTGAGCACATCGGAGAAGAGAGATGGCGCAATTCAACACAAAAACCCGACGCAGCAAATTCACCAACGCCTACTGTATCATCGGCCAGAAGCAGTAGTTAGCTTTCAATGCTGGGCCCAAGTTGGACTGCACTGCTTTGACACTCGCTGCAACGGATTTACCCGCAGCCAGGGACTGAGCGCATGAACAACGACGTACTGATTTCCCACACAAGCTTGGCGTAGTAGCCTACTTGTATGAAGAAAAATGTCGATAAGAATGTCCAACACCATAGAGTCTGGTCCACGAGAACCTTATGAGCAGTAGTGGGGAGGTACTCACCCCAAGATGGAAGGAGTACATCATACCAGAAGTAGGTCATCGGACCTAACACACCGAGTGGTATACAATAAGCACATCGTACGATGTCGAGGCGAGGGCAAAGGCGACAGTCTCAGGAAAAACCAAAAGCCCTTGGAGTGATTCTCTACTACCAAACACGACGAGCTGACACAGAGCTACACGGATGCATCGTCGCTTGTCTATCGTACGGGCACCTGAGAATCACATTCCTAACCAATAACCACTGTTGTAGATTTTTTGGCGAACGTGATGTATCACACCTGTAATGAACTGTGCAAGTACATCAGCGATGATTATGAGAATGGGGCCCTGTATACATTGGACCTGAGGGATGCACTCTGATAAAGAGCCATGGTCCGGCATCTAACGCGAACAACATCCGATACGCATAAGGGGAGCTAGACTCGATCATTCACATATCAGTGTTGGCTCGATCTGGCCACACTCTAATGATAATTAAGCTAGTAACCAAACTCATAATAGCGATAATTTGGGAGCCGTTTTCCTGAGTTCGCTCCAAGCAAGAGGTGCGATCGAATGCGATACCCTCCTTGCGGAATCCATCATTTCGCGTACCCAATGGGTCTCATTTGAGCCATTTCCCTCCAGTGCTTACCGTCAGTGGCATGGCCTCGCTAGCCTCTCTATATTGTTCGAGAAGACGACTGAAACCAGCCTCAGTATTACTGCCCATTTGAAAATTTTCTACCACGGAGTATCCCTATGGGCTCATACAGTTATCAGCAATTTTTCGCGGGACAGCGCATGTTCAACCGTGGATATGAGCCATACCAGTCCAACCCGAACGCGACGATAATCGTGAGCCTAGAAACAACGCGAGCGTTGCAGTATTCATATGACGCAGCGGAGGACGTTCTAGAACAATCTTATACCGAATCAATTGAAGTACTTCTTCACTAACGTCACAAATTATAGTAATGACTGAATCACCACGTGTATGTCATAGATCAGTTAACTCACAGCGAAAGTCACTCGCTGGAATAATCAGAAGCCCTTACAGAGGAAGGGCTATATAATCGTTATCGAGAATTGCTTGGACCATACGACGCGGCATCACAGAATATGATACCGCTACGTTTAGTAGTAATGGCCTGCTAATGGGATGAAAGAGGGAGAAGACAATTAACTCTGGCCCGCACTGCTGCATTAGCCAGACTACAGCGAGCTTCTCAGAGTTCGCAGCAATACAAAATACAGTATTAGAAGACGAAGTGGAAGAGGAATGGTAGAGCCCAAAAGATGTGCAGTTAGAATGCGCCCGACGAGGTCTGTGTATGACGTATCGTCATCAGGAGTGCTGCGCCTCAGGGAGGACTTTCATGGAATCAACAGTAAGGATATCATCGCTTTGCTGTCGGCCATGCAGAGAGCCACTGCCAACCAGATGCTCTGCAGTGGCCATCAGGTCTACTAATTTCCTCTTGTCACCGTCGTTGTAAGCCACAGCAGCGTCCTCATAGAGTTCACTAAGGAGCGCCAAGTTACGAGCCCGACGAATGTCCGCGGCCGATGCCTTATCGAGACTCATATTCTGAATCATATCAGCAGACACCTCATTAAGATGCCGTCGTTGGTTCTCCAACAAAGAAGGATCTTCACCGTCGAGGATCGGCAAGGGAGCACAGTCTCCACACGGCGGGGGCGGCGTGAGACCGGTGGCGTTTGTCATTATCGTCGGTTTATCGCAATGCATTGGCGAAAAGCGCGCACAAACAATTGAGAAAAGTTACAAACTGTGGAATCGTTTCTCAGAACACCATCTTCATCGAACTCAGAATCACGACTGTCTTTCGGTGCGTGGAGAACATCGTTCCTGAGAATTTATCGCTCCGACGTTTTCGCACTTAATCGTTCGATATCACAAACTTTTTGAACACGAACTTGCTGAATAGCGTGTTTCTTTGGCACACAGACCGATTCGTTCATGAGACTGCGGGTTACAGGCGCCCTCTACCACCTTAGTTAGCTTCATTCGTAAGAAAAAGCACCTCGTTAGCGCCCCTAACATCCACATGGCCAACCTGCGGTTAAGGTGTTATGGGCATGACTGTTGATGGGTTATTTCGTTGCTGTGCCGGTGGCATGACGGGGTTATGCTCTATCGATGACACCGTAATTGGAGGTCAATGCAAACACTGTATTCCAAGGAGGGGAGATGAAGTTTAACATGTGTGTATGTAAGGCGCAAAGTCGTACGTAATGTCGGAAGAATGAAGGTTTTCACGGTAGCCTCTAACTTCCCCGCGCACATGGAGGTATTCTCATACTAGTAGTCACTAGCAACTAGGATCAATCGTTGCGGTCCGGTTGGTGCACTGCTCTTCTGGGGTTGGTAAATATACGATATTCTTCCTTCACCTATCGTACTAATCGATACTTATCCCGGACTCATCACAGTAGTCCTAAGCATCACGGTTTCATGCAGTAGCCCACCAACGTTGATCTTCCTCTTTGGTGCTGCTGTGGCAACGTAGTGCTGCTACGAGCCGTAACAGGTCGTAGCATGTGACCATTCTTGTTAATCACGAGGAAACACCAGTGGCTGGTTCTCCCATCCAGTTCTTCTGGGCAAATTTCCATGCAAAAGTCACTTGGCTGTGTTGGCTAGTTAGTAAGGAGGTACCACACCTGTCATAACGCGCATCCGAGATAACCTTCTTCGATTATCATGTAAATCTGGGTGGCATAGCCGCCCCTCGAGGAGGAATTGATTGGACCGAGGTATATCTTGGAGTGATGGCATAGCCGCCCCTTCAGGAGGAATTGATTGGACTGACGGATATCTTGGGGTTGTGGCATAGCCGCCCCTCCAGGAGGAATTGATTGGAGTGAGGTATATCTTGGGGTTGTGGCATAGCCGCCCCTCCTGGAGGAATTGATTTGAATTGAAGTATATCTTGGGGTGGTGGCCTAGCCGCCCCTCCTGGGGGAATTGATTGGACCGAGGCATATCTTGGGATGGTGGCATAGCTGCCCCGCCCAGCGCTGGTCACCAACTCCTCAAAGCTGCTCATGTTGATCGAGCCATGGAATGGAGAAGGGAGGTTGGAGCGGGAGGAGGTTCCCCACTGCTCTAAATCTGTGGAGGGTATCTTTCACAGATCCACAATCCACTTCTACATGTAAGAGATGTATGATATCCAACTACACGCAAACCCCAGTTTCCAGTCACTTGATTTAACCAGGGAATATGTCATTCCCTGTCGTCTATTCTACAGTCATAGTCACCTCGTCGAACCAATCTGCAATTGCAGTGTGGTGGCACGAGTCTTCGCACCATTCTGTGGGTCTTTAGTATTGTTGGGTTACGAGTGTGACTGAGTCAATCGTCTGTAGGGGGTTATGAGTCTCCAGTGGAGACTCTCCACTCTAGTATAGCGCTGCCTCTGCACTCTTATGGGAGCTGCTTCTAGCAGCTGATAGCCGCCTGTGATGGTGTGCGCGCTCGCTGGTCGTAATATAAGTCTACTACGATGACTCGTCAGTGATGAGTTTTACAAACGATTTATCTGTGGGATTGTTGGCTCTCCAGAGTAAGGAGATCATGGTTCTTAGCAGTTATTGTGTGCATTCTTGAGGCTATGGACGTCAGCACTGCGGCTGACACCGCTGATTTGGCGTTCAACGCTGAGACGGCACTGAAAGGGGACGCTTTCGGTAGGGGTGGCATAGCATCAGTAAAGCTTCACAAACCTCCATTGTTCGACCTCCGCTCCTAGTAAGACTGTGACTACATTCGGGGCCTTTCAGACCACTTTGATGAAGTTGAAGATGATTCCCAGAAGAAGTCGCGAGATGCGGTAAGGCGAGCTTCAGGAAGTTCACTCGTAGTGGACACACATCGTCGTCGAGGACTAACTAGGATAATACGTAGAGTCATATGTGGCCATGTAACTATCTTATCGATAAGACTTCAGCCGTGCCTACTCTCATTAGGGCCCTTTACTAGAGTCTTCTAGTCCGGCTTCACATACTTCCCTAATTGTCATTTCAGGTCATCTTCCTCCTCGATGTGTCCAACGTAGACACACTTTTCACTCCGGAAGCACCCGTAGCTGGTGACGGACAAGGGCTGTATGGAAGTGGGGAGGCCAGTGGGAGGAGGACGTCGTGCATCAACAACGTGCTCGAAACGCTGGCGAATCTTATGAGGTCCAAGATCATTGGTAGACCTGAAGATATGACCGGGCTGGTGGGATCGTTGAATGCTAGTCGCTCTGAATGACGATGTTGCTCCCCGGCTAGATACTCTACAACACCGCAGGTGCTGATGTGAACCCGATGGAGCTAGCTGGAGTCACTGTGAGCAATTCTCAATGCTTTCCTTGCCGACGCCCGCTACAGGTGGTCCAGGACCTCCAACAGCCATCTGCCTCCCGTATCCGGGAAATCCTGGATCTGGCAGTCACCTTAGACCGCGCCGTACGCCTCGAGAATTCGAAGGTCATTTTACGGGGTGCTCCTTAGGAGTTCGACCGCCGATGGAGGAAGGGCCCTCCGTCCATATCTCCGGCGTTCGCCCTCCACAACGCGTTTTGGGTTGCCAGTGAGTTGGTTACACCTGTGATAAGCTGAGGATCTGAGTCATCGAAGGTAACATTTTTCAAAGTCACGCGGCTAAAGGCAATATCGGACGTCGAGTATATGTCATCACTAATGATGATAATCCCAGTGGGAGTCCACAGGAGAGGAAAGCCGCGGAAATGAAGGCACTCGATGTCGGCGCCAATGGTGAGGGTGGATCGTCGGGTTTAAGCAGATCTCTACTGACAGATACTGATATCGACTTGGCGGTCTTGGGGATTAACAGCTCCGAGGAAGCACAACGATTTGACGTCATGAAGGTAGGCAATCGTCCGATGAGGGGAACTTGTGATAGTTGCCGCTGCTCACGATGGTCTTCCATCAGTACTGGGCAAACGTGATACCTCTACCTGATGAAGTCGAGGAGTCTCGCGATCCCAAGAAGTGAGCTGTTGATATTACTTTATCACAAGTCATTGTCGCGGCTCAGATTTCTAGAGAATACCCGTGGCATAATGGAAGACTTAGCCACAGTTATTCGACGGAAGGAGTACCATCTCGGGAAAGGAGTGATGGAAGTAGGCTGATTATTGGTAGGTACAAAGTGAGATCCTTGAATCGATGCAACCTCACTTTCGCTGGTGCCCCCGACTATGTGGCTGCCGTCCAGGTCTACTGTCATGTCAAGGAAGCCATCACGCCTCACCCAGTGAGTCATAATTAATACATAGAAGCTGCTCCTTGGCCCTGCCCTCACTCAGGCAGATGCTGAGCAGTCATTACGCGGATTTCTCAGGTCTATCTCCATCCAGAGAGCCATAAGCTGCTGAAGAGTGAAACCCGTTGGATTAATGAGGACAATGGAGCGATGCTAGACAGGGACACTGAAGTGGGCTTAGCTGACCTCCAAGGAAAAATTGAGTGCTATTGGAGCAGGTTCGTACGTATGTGGACTTTGGCGGTGAGCATGTGCCGATCACTCGAGAAGACGTCGTGAAGATGAAGTCGTAATAAGCTTTCGGGCTGTTTTACCTAATCTACTAGTCTCAACCAGTTTCAAAACCGATGAGAACGATCGAGACAGAAGCAACATGATAGCAGTGCCGCCTCTCGGTGGTGAGGGAGGGCAAGAGGGGGCGGAGGAAGAGGTCATCAGCGGATCATTGGAAGTGATCGGCTTCAAGAGCAGACGGAAGGTGGGTCATCATCCTCATACTGTTATAGTGTTAGTTATTCTAATGGCACGGTATTTTATATACTCTATCTTCAGTTGAAGTTCCAACATCGTATCGGACACGGATACTTCCTATACCCTCATGAAGGGAGGATCACCGGCTCAAAGAGACTGGTCCTCAGCAACATCAGGACTTCGTTGAACATGCACTTGTGTGACTCTTCAGGTTGAGGCACTATGCTGTCGCATGGCTAAGCGTGAGAAGGTCGCCTTCGTGAGGTGAGCTGCGTTAACGACCAGAGCAGCTACTCAACAGTCCGACGCAGGTTCGTCGCTCGTGCCAATGCCCAACCAATCTTCGGCGCTCTCTCACCGCAAATGCCCGATGAGGCCTCTCAGACTTCAGGAGGCTTGGTGAGCTATTAGTCCGAGGCGCTGAAGGCAGCTGACCTCTTTACAGGTGCTCCTTCCCCTACCATTTGCTGACGACATTAGATCGCTCGAACTACCAGGTGGGACCATCTCCACTGTTACTCAGTCGACATTACTCTTCAGGGACCAGCGTAGACGAGGTGATCTCACAGGAAGAACAAAAACAACAGGTAGGCTGTGGGCTCTCTGGCAATCATCGAGTTCCATACATCATAGATTGAAGCCGCCAAGTCGATAATAAGAGGCTTCAGGATAAGTCATTGGTCGCCGTACTCTATCGATAATCCCTCACTGAAGTTGTTCTATGCCGGGGTGAGCTCCCCATCTGATTGTGGGTGAACACGTTGTTGGAGTGCTCCCGTTTTAGCTGGAGGCGTTGGCCTTGGGAGGCGACCTTGCCAGGGACGCAGTACAAGACCTGCTACTTCCGAATGAGCGTAAAGGTGAATTGGCTAAGGACCATGTTGAGGCGTGGAAGCAGACGCTGGGGGTTGACGGTGACCAAACGATTCGGTCCGCTGGAGTGCAAGGTCGGTTGCCTGTAGATCTCTCGTCTCCACCAGCCAAGCGGCCGCGTGCTGCAGAGCCTTTCACTATGGGCCTCGCTGTTGTACGAGCGAAGGTCCTCGATGGCACGGTGAGTAACGAGTGCTCGAATCTCGTGCTGAAGTGATCCCGTGTGTTCCCAGTTAAGCCGTCTCACTGTGTCGCAGTTGAAGGACATCCTCAGGGAGCAGCGGCAGAGCACGAACGGGAAGAAGCAGGAACTAATTGACCGCATTTGTCACCTTGTTTAATTATCCATTGGAGTTTCCTTTCTTACCATCCCTCGCGTTCTATGAGTCGCTGTAGCTCGTCCGGGTGATGTAGTCTAATTAGACGCGCCGCGCAGTACCTTTTGCACATCCTTGACAAAAGGATTAATCCAGCAAGACGCTTGACTAATGACGCAGGCCTTGCCACGGAATCTCAAGCATACCGAATCCATTTTATCCAAGTAGTCAACACTCGTGAGATACACAGTCCTGCCGCGACGCAACTATTGGAACTTTATCGTCAAGCCCAGTGCTCGAGGGCACACCCTTGGTCATCTGTAGCTTGATGTCTGTTGCTCCTGTCTTCGAAAGAAAAACAGCCTGCATTTGCAGAGGCATATTTTCTTCCTAATCCGTTCGCAACGTTATGCTGAGTATATGACCCCTCTTTTTACCAGTAATTGGCGATCTCGACTCTCATAAGTCACGAGCGACTAGATATGATGAGGGACCGCTCCGGCCCAGCCCAGGCCTGGTTCTGGTGAGGTATTGATAGTGTTCACGTCAACATGGATGCGACTCAGGCTGTGCCAACTGCCCCGTTGCGGGATAATCCCAGGTGACTTGGGCGGAGGCAGTGAATCGCGCTGCAAGATTGAGTTAGATTGATACACTCCAAATCACATACTCAACACATGACTGTTGGGACACGGTACATCGGGATTGCACTGCTGACGTTAATCGCACATGAATCATCGTATAGAGTGACAGCCTACACTTGAGCGATCTCTATTAACACGGTGTTTGAATAATCCTTGATCCACTCAGAGCTCGCAAAGTACGGATGCACTAGCGAATTGTCAGTTACCCAGTTCATGATGGACAGTATTCCTTTCGCGGGAGACGAAGGAGTCTTCTGTCCGAGGAGCCTCGCAGCTGAGGTGCCGAACGCCATTAGCTGCTCTGCGCATTGAACTTCCAATTCAAGTCTCTGTGGCCTCTTGCTCAAAGTGCGAATTGAACCTCTCGATTCCATTATCATCTTGCGAAATTTAGACATATCAAACCGGGGCTTGATTGACCTGAAGACCAGGACTCCACATCACGCTCAATAACAGACCATTGAAATCAGAGCATCGGCGCCTCCTACGCGGCTGGCTTTCTATCTGAGACGGGGAAATGTGGGCGCAATTACTTGTCAAGAACGTCCGCAGAGAGCATAGCAATTCTGAATCCGTCAGTCGGGTGAGATAAGGTTAGAGTGCTCCGATACGTTGCGATCGGTACCTAATTGAATCGCGTGTCACGGAATCGTCGTGACATAAACCGCTCGAGCTCATACACTCCTCCGAGGGTCGATACGGCTTCTGGCATGCACCTCGGTTGTGTACTCGCATAAATGCCGATCTATGCTTTTATCAGGCGCTCCGTTGTAGACCAGACCTCTGAAAGTCCAAACTTAGTGCTCGGAGTGTCACTGGCCGACGTTCTTCCTTTGCTTACTCCTTTGGGTCCCACTTGCTCTGGTCTATAAGCTTTCGATCGACTATGATAGTGAATTCGGTTCCAGCATAGTTCCTGCCATCGAGCTGATGACCGAGAAAACTATCAAGGCATCTACTTCGAGCGACGCATTTCCGTTATGTCGGTTATCATGGCAGCTCCTTCGTCTGTTTGTGTAACGTCAGAACCGAATACAACCTGGAATCGTCGTCGTTCACCATAAAAGGCACCAATTGGAGGAGCAATACAGACCTCGACGAAATTTCCGTTCCCGAGTTCCTTCTGGATATGCGAATGTTGGCGTTTGAAGACCTAACACATTGGTCTTTGTACAAGTCGTCAGTCACTGGTTGTCTTCCGAGAGCGAAAACCCCACCGACCATGAGTTCCGTTTCCTCTGATATTCGCTGGTTTTTCTTCTGAAAGCGAACAGGCTGAAGTCGTGACGACAGCGTGATGCTTACCTTGTCACCCCAGGTGTCTTTCGGCTCGTTGTAGCTCATGTACTCGGGCGCTACTTTCAATCGACCAAAGGCACCCAGCTTTCCATGGCTCAATTCAATGCAGCAGAAGCCAAGAATGACCACGGAAGTGAAAGAACGGTTAGTCGAGGGAATCATAAAGCTGAATACAGCGGACTGGAAATAAGGAGGAGAATCATTGTTCGAGCGGTGGAGGCCTTCCTAGCGAAATTTGAGCAATGCGGCGATCCGCGGTCAATGAACAAGTTCGTTATGATTCTAGGCTCGGGCGATAAGATTCTCATATATATTGGAGGTACAGGACTGTGCGGACAAATATTGGTGGAAGAGGAGGATTCGACTGGAATCAGTGACAACCTATGGACAACATGGATGTACTCCTGCACTCGAAGACGGCGAGCAGGGTGTCTCGATTGAGAAGTGTGGATATTCCTTGCTCGAATTTCGAGATCAACTACATTAGAGAGTTCAACACGACTCACCACGCACAACGACAACAGCTGCTTCAATCGACCACGCCCTAATTTTCTTTCACCGTCTCCCTCGCCTTCGACGATTACGCGGCCCATCAGCCTCGCTGTCCTCATCTGACTCGCTCTCTAATCGTCGCGGCCGAAGCTGCCTCGCACGTTGGTTACTCTAAATCACATTCGAGGAAACCGTCGGATTATTCAGAAACTTTTGCAGTAGTCCTATGTAGCCCACCCGTTGCACTTGACGGCGTCGTTGTTTCCGAGCTCGAGATAGTGAAGCACATCCTCCGATGATGCCCAGGACCCCGGACCCTACAGAGACGCCTTCGCCCCAAGCAGATGCTTCAGCGTCTACCTATAAGGGCCCACCTCACCCAGTGACGCCAGTGATCATACCTATCGAGATGCATCTCGTTGAGTTGGAACAATGTGATTGAATCTCATCATAATTCAGCAGAGAACTAATGCCGCAGAGAGGTAATGGAGTTTCACCCGTTTTACGTGAAGTGGTGTATTACTCGGTGAAAAACGCGATATTCGTGGTATGCAGTAGTCGCGAAATATGTTTTTCATTGGTGTTCTTCATATCACAGGTGAAACTCCAATATATGAATGCCAAAGTTGTAACAGCAGTCGATGCTTAGTAAGCATTGCTTACCAATGCTGCGTATGATGCTGATGTATTGGCTTGCATGTGAGAATAGGATGACACCCTTTAGGGCTCACTCGAGGGCGAGCATGCATCGCTCCACACTGTACTGAGTCGTGACCGAGACTACTGTGATGGTGATGATGTGGAGGGGAGCCGAGATGGGGAGTATGTCCGTCGAATAAAGACAGACCCCTGTCAAATATCATCGCTTTCTTTAGAAATGATGAACACATCCTCCACAGTTGTGTGCGACTCACCAGAATGCTGTTATATGGGGCGCTACTGCGAGGTCTTCGAGGTTGACTGGGGATGAGGAGTGACAATGCGGATACAAATCCATGCGGAATAAAAAGAGCCAATTATAGTGAGTCTTTAACGGTCATGGAAGCGTCCGGTCGGTCAAATGCAATAGATTCTCGATAGTCCGTTCCTGATTGGATTCTGATGGCATGCATTGACGCACAGAACACCCCCAATGCATCGAAACAACTACGGCGCAACTAGGACGGAACCTTGGCTTCTTCAAGTGAAGGTAAGTAAAAGAACCTCGTTATCAAGTTGATGAGGAGGTTCTTCTACTTACTAGTATCAAACCAATATCACTAATATCAATTCTTCGTGCCCACCTGGACGCATTTGCCGAGTATTCGCAATAGTGACATCGGTCTCGATACCACCCTTGCCAACCCTAACAAGCCCATCAAAGAGATACGAATCATCGAGGGCTCACTGAATCGGCGAAAAGACGGTGAAGTGAGAATTCTTCCCGTGTGAGACGATGGTGTGCAATACAACATGAGCATCCAATAGCTCAGCTCATTGGCTCTCAGTGCCCATTAAGAGTATGAACACAACATTGCAGATATAAGGAAAAATCAAATGCCATGATAGGCCGACGAGAAGATTCTTAGCCTTCTATGAGCTGTGACAATGACCAGACTGAAGGGTAGCTCCCCAAAGTTGCTCACTGCCTGAATCCAGTAATGCTAGGCCAGTACGGAGTGCAGTGAGACCAACATTTCACTTCAAGCCGAGGAAGTCAGTGTCCACACACTTTCTTGTGAGCTGACCAGCCTCGTCTCTGGCACTCTACACTGCAGTAGTAGACCGCCTTGCATCGCGAGCACAGCTTGTCGCCAGCCTTACCACAGGTAGCGCAAAGGTGATGGTTTCCAATCGGGAAGCCATCCGCCTCGGCACTCTTAGTAGGAGTAGGAGTAGTGGAAGTCGATGAGGAAGCACTCTTGCTTTTACCATACCACCAGATGGCGTCTCTCTTGCCTCCTTCTCATTTGGAATTAGAGCGCGGAGACGATCTATCAACTCCTTGGGAGGCTTGGAGGGATCCACATTGGACATTTGCTGCAGGAGACCCATGACCTCTGCCGTCGCCGTCGGATCCTTAGCAAGCCTCTCTTGCATGCTCTCAAGTATAGTGTTGGCGTCGTTAACGGGATTCGGGACGGCCTTACCAGTGAGGCTGTACGACATAACAGAAGAGAATAGTGGGAAGATGACCATCGGTTTGAAATGCCGCATGGCCTTCGATGACAACGGTATCTTCTTCCAGTCCAGCCAGGACATCCAAAACTTCTCAGCATCCTTACATAGATGGGAAGGTTTGGTAGAGCCACAGACGGCACAGTTGTAGGCATCTGCTCTGCTCCGCGGTATACCACGCGTCACACGGGCGAGCTCCATCGCAGCTGGCAAGTAGTGATCAGTCCAACACTCGAACTCCCCACAACTCTCGTCTACTGTGATCGACCTCATTCCCCGGCGGCTTTGAATCCTCGACACCTCAGGGGCCACGTCGTAGACAAACTCGTGCTTGAGTATACAGACCGCACCCTTTATGACGAGGCCGTGGATCCAATCGTAGGTGGTATTGGGGGAGAGCAACATAATAACATCACTCGATGTGCCCCTAGCGAGGGACATTATAGCGCGGCCACCATACTCCTTGCCAGCAGCCCGGTCGTCAAGGGTCGTGGAGTAGACGAGTGCGAGGGACTCCCTCAATTGGTTCGTAGCGGTACTCTTATTGGCCCGAATCTTCAATGGCAACATCCTACCAAAGAGGCCTCTGTTCATCCAACCCTGACTGTTGGCGACCGACTTCAACGTTGCATCGGCGACTGACGGGACCACCGAAACCTTCGATTCGCCACTACGGGAGGTGCTGAAGATCGACCGTGGCA
The DNA here is from genome assembly GCF_000006405.1 of Perkinsus marinus ATCC 50983. Taxonomy (NCBI): domain Eukaryota; phylum Perkinsozoa; order Perkinsida; family Perkinsidae; genus Perkinsus; species Perkinsus marinus. The sequence goes on from NW_003202153.1 coordinate 236,115, forward strand.
AGGCATCACCAGTGAGAGAGCCAAGAGGGCAGCAGTACAAGGCCGGTATAATAATGTCCAAAGAGCCGCTGCCTCGGGATACTTTCATATGGACATCATTGACGGCGACCTCCACTGGCAAAGTGAAGGTGTGCAGAGTGGCCCCGGCTGTAACTACGTCGACGGTCTGAGGCTCTCCAACACGCTCGTTGACCTCAACCTTCTCCTTCTTCTGTAACGATGCAAGTTCCTTTCCTCTCAACTTGGCCACAAACCGGACCGACCCATCGGCTCGCCATTCGCGTACAGCCAGCGAAGAATCTTTCACCCCAGTCCCATGATATTTTCCAGGCAGATAGAGAGATCGACTAAGCGGTTTTTTCCTCAACACCTTCGCATCGGCCTCGAACGACTCCTCAATCACACTCAGGCTCGAATACGTGACATAAACCCTTCCAGTGTCGGCATAGTGAACGACTACGTCTGGCACGAAGATGTGGAGCTCGTCACCATCGACACTTTCGACCGGGAATACAACGTGGATACCCTCATCGTTGAGTACCACAGATACCAGGCAGTAATCAGGACCACCCCGCCGACGCTTCTCCAAGCTTCCACTGGAGTCGTTTTTCCTAGCCATTCGAGCAAAGGCTTGCTTCTCTTGGCCATCGCGATGGACTTTCCAATCTCTACCAATCTTCACAGTAACATCATATAGGGTGACGGCCCGTCGTATCCTGAGGTCCTTCTCGAAGTCATACAGGCCACCATGTAAGTCAAGGAGGCCGGACAGCGACAAGGCGTATCCCAGTATTGTAGAAAAAGGCTTCTTTTGTACCAGGCGCATGATCGCACCCTCCTCGAAAAGCTGCATCAACCCATCGATGCAATCCGGGCTTAGGAAAGCCGCCAGAGAATCGACGAGACGGACGAAGGTGTTGAGGCCAACAGGGCGATCACACTTCAGCCTAACAGCGATGTCGAAGGCACGGTAGATGGAGGCTTTCAAGTCGTTTGAGTCGGACACGGACACTTGATTGAAGCCGGCATAACAGCGACGCCAACGCATCGGTACCATACCATGCTGCAAGGCGATCGCTATCAAGAAGCTCGAGAACGAACGAGGATAGGCCATCCACAGACTGCTGGGGTCTCGCTTGGCTGCCGAGTCGTGATGGTCAACAGTCGACCTCGCGAAGTCCAACTGTAAACCACAAGAGAATGGGATGAGCCATAGAGGAACGTTAGAGAGACAATCCTGAACGACTTCCTCCTCGTTGTTGCCGCGGCCTTTCATCACATCAGTAGCCAGACTCGCTCGAGGGTTGTCAGCTTTGGAGGCAAGCAGGGGAGCACACGCCAACAGGAGCGGCAGCACGCCAGTGTTGTCGCCGATGTTGGAGGTGTCAATGAAATCAAACTGATTGGGAAATTGAATTCCCGTCAGAGTCGCTCTTAACTTCTTCACTTTTGGTATCAGAGATGGTAGGGTAGCCCGAGGATCCCTTGGCCTGAGGGCATCACAGAGGGCGAAGGCATCACCACAGTGGAGTACTATCTGATGCCTCCCGGTGGTCAGAGCTGATGCCATTGCCTCCGATCGCTGACCAAAGAGCTCAAAGCACCACTGAGCAGGAGACAGGCAAGTAGAGCGAGAATCGGTGACAAACTTCGTAGAGGGACGCGACAACTCCTCGAGGCATCTAATGAGATCCAACGGACAACTCTGGTAGGGATTGGCGAAGTAATGGACCCTCCAGACCTTCGCAACTTCACTAGCTGAAGCGCCCTTCGGCAACTTTGCGATCTTTTTAGGGAAGTCGTAGACGCCAGCGAGGAACGTTGGATTGACACACTTCCGCTCGGAAGCTTCAGTCGGTGAGAGGACGACTCCAGTGGAAGCTAAGATGCCCTCCAGTCCGACGAAGCCCTGGGCCACATACGCGGCGGTGAGCTCCTCCAACCTTGGATCACCACCATTGACCTTATGGACCATGAAAGTCTGATCGTATGCTTCGCCCACCCCTAAGGCATCGCTCATACGCCTCCTCGCAGTTCTAACACTCGTGAGGGCAATGCGGCCACTAAAGATGCCCTTCTCGAGACCTTCACACCACCACTTCAACAGCTTCACCACAGCCACCTTGTCACCGGTCACGTAGACGCCGAACCTCCCAAGGCCTTCACGACTCCACTTATCATCATCCTCAAGAGAGTCGCAGAGTTCCTGAGCGGCCCTCTGTAACCTCCCAGCCGCCTCTGGGGTGATGAACATCGAGTTGGCTACCTCCCAAGCCATGACGATGTCATCTACAGTCACGTCTCGACCGTCAGAGGAGGGCCTTCCGAGGAGTAGTTGAAGATGGAGGAGGGAACGAGCGATAAGGCAGGGCTCGAAATCACAACAGATGACCTGCAGGGGTGTGGCGCTCCATGAAGGGTCACTTCCACAAGTCTTGGACATGCGGTTAAGGAGGAAGGTATGAGCGACCGAGATGAGGTCGCTGCAACCGAGTAGCATCGCACGAGTGGGGAGGTGCTGACCAGCCCCTCTAGAAGTTACACAAAGGTCTCTTGGTGGGGTGTTGGCGTAGGGATAGAGGTAAGTCCAATTGGATACCACCGAGGCTACAGGAAGGCAACTCAAATAAACCTGTTCTTCGGCCATCTTGGAATAGAATACTCAACTGCACAACGAGCAGTAGAGGAAATCTACTCTCAGACTATCATCGACACAAGTAGGATTGTCTACATCTCCAACTACATTGAATAACACAATCCTTGAAGTACTTCGAAACCGATCGATAGTCTACGTAATACGATCTCGTTAAGCTAGTACGTCGACCACGGCGATGATCACCATCAACAGCAACCCCTCAGAATACATCAGCAGCCGTTGCATCTTCCGCCTGGAGGCGCTGGACCTAACCATGAGTCCTTATCTAGCGACTCGCGAAAGACCGCTCACCAGCTCCGGATCGTCGAAGTACTTATGGGCGTTGATATCTTCACCGATGCCCTTACGACGGCGAGTCTTGATCACCTACAAATTCACCACTTGCAATCCTATTGCCCCATTCCTCAACGCTAACTTACGAACTCCCTAGCCAGATGCGGCTGTGGTGCCGGCTCTAGAGGACGCAGTATTATAGACGAGTCTAGCGGGTCGCCTGGCACCACCGACCTGAACAACAACGACTGAGGCCGCCGTCTCTCTCAAGATGCTGCTCACCAGTGGTCAAAGACTGTAGTGCCGAATGCTTGGCCAGAAGTATGTGTTCGGAGATCTGTCTCGAAGCCGAAGGTCTCAATCGAGGGAATGTAGGCGTAGACGCAGAAGAGAGGAGTGCCGGGCTGATAGGAAGAGGAGTACGGCGAGAAACGATAGTAGATGCGGTCAGCTTACTCGAGGGACATCCTTAAGGACATGTCCTCTACGACGGGACAGGACGGTATAGACAGCCGAGACACAGTCAGCTGGGCACTGAGATGAAAACCAGGTATGCGATGCTACTTACACCAGCAGAGATGGTACGTCTATCTCGGCGAACATCATCGGCTCCATCAACCTGGGCGTGGCCATTAGCATACTACTGTAGGCCACTCGTCGGGCTACTGGGATGATCTGACCCGATCCGAGACCGATACCGCCAGCCTAGGAAGAAGGGCGATGGCACAGGTTCGAATCCCACAAGCGTCATTACTGTCACATTCGTGGTGACCACATCCAATAGCTTGAACTTGACGTTGCGAACGTTATCCTCACAGAGAGGGCCTTCTCGAGTCGCCCACTGGAAGCCCGACACAACACTGTCCCGAATCTGCCACAGCGGCGTTACGACAGCCGGAACCTCTCTCAAGATCGACCTACCAAGTTGAGGGAGTTCCTAGCCTCCGCATCAGTCGCGAGCGTCTCATTGAGGATCACATTAGTGCCGTGGATAGGGTCAGCTCCGAAAGCCCTGAAGGGTTCATGCTATACGTCCTTGATGCGGGACTAGGCGACCTACCAAATGTTCCTGGCAGCAAGCTTATCCCAGCCGAACTGCTTGCCGAAGATATCCGCCCTCTCCTTCGTAGGAGTAAGACCCGTCACAACACCAGACTCAATCGCTTCTGCTATCCCCTGAAGACAACGCTATACCGCACCTCCGTCGAATCGCAACCCCCCACCTTCTCCAGCGGCTCAGCAATCATGTAAAGCTTGGCCTGCTTATTGGTACTCTCCGCTGAGCACTTGAACTGTGAGGTTTCTATCACCGTCTCACAAAAGGGAACCACAGGATCCGAGACCTGAGATGACGATGTGGCAAGGAACCGGGCAGAGGCAACCACCTTGATTTCGATATCGCCATACAGCTTCCTCAAGTCATGTAGTATAACGTCCAAGTAGAGTTCGCCAGTGCCGATGATAACGTGCTCTCCCGACTCCTCCACCTTGCACTGTACGAGCGGGAAGGACCTAAAGCGTATAATACAAGCTTAAACCTAAGATTCTCCGAGTCACCTGTCGATCTTCATAAGCCCTTCGAGCATTTTAGGAAGCTCTGACGGATTGAGCGGCTCGCAGGCAATCTACAGAGAGGAGTCAGAATGCTGACCACCCATCGAGCCTCTACCTTAACAGAACCAGTAGTCGCGAACTTTAGAGGCCGACAGATCTCCACATCATCTGTATTGTCTGCAGCTATTATTGTACCTACCACGAAGAGAATGCCCCGGACGGTGCATCAGAATGATTATGATTTTTTCAGTTAGCCATAAAATACACACTTGTTCCGATAACAACACCTCGAGGGTTCCCAGACGCCTATAGGAAGCCAACCCTACTCCATATCCCATGCCCCATGCCTAACCTATTCACAGTGTGAATGCTAGAGTCTATGAGATCTGTTCAACCACAGCCTCAAATGAGCATATCCGTAAAGTTCCTATGGTCGGGGCAGAGGGTACCAAGACCCAACCTTACTTGTCTTGACTACAGCCGAATCCAATGATCCTCCAATGAGGACCCAGTTGCCTGCAGGCACATGAGATACCTCAACGCGGTACCTGTCGATACAGCACGATAACCTTATCACAGCAGCTGACCGCATGAAGACTACCTTCCCTCATATATCCATAGCTGCTCGATTGTCTCAACCTTGGAGTCCTCAGGATCGTCCAACGTATAGCGCTCTCCTAGCACTCTGAAAAGAATACCATCCATCACCCATAACTTCGCGGAGTGGTCTTACTTAACCTTATCCCCAACTCGTAAGGTGCCAGACATGACTCTACCGAAGAGGTCAAAGCCGGACATGTCGGACCTGATGAGGAGACAGCTGGGGTGGCTCAAGGACGGATAGCAACCTACCTGTGATAGTTCTTCGAGGTGTGGACCAGCAGCTCCCCGTTGGCACGGAGGTTGCGCATGTCATCAGCGATCTGACTAGTCTGATTGCCAGAGTAGATCTTGGAGATCTTATTCTGAAGTGGAAAAGGAGTGGTAGGAAGGAAGGACAAAAGGTATGATCATACAGCAGCATTCTCCTGAGGGCTCGGGAGCTTCGCTACGATCTGGTCGATGAGCGGCTGAGGACCGCCGAAGAACTGCGACAGAACCTTCTTGAGAAGGGACCTGAAACCGCAACTACTACCCCCACCTACAGGGATCATCAAACACTGATAAGGATGATAACTGTGTATCGATTACTCCCCTGAAACCTACTTAGTGGACTTAGCGTAATAATCCTTCTGAGATAGATAGATGCCAACATCCCCTAGGGTCACTTGTAAAGACTCCTGCTCCTCGCCAATAGTATGACCGATCATCTTATACAGTGGCACTAGGAAGAACTCGACGAAGGTGCGTTGAACCTCCCCTTGGTCCTTGGGCGGGGACTTCACGAACTGTCCTGTCTTCTTGTCGCGCCATACATCACCCCACATGCCCCGTGCCAACCGTCTAGCACACTCGTTAACTTGGTGCGGCTGCAGACCCCCCTCCTGAGAGGCTCGCCCAAAGGCTGCCGGCAGACCGTTGGACTCGTTGTTCTGATCGGCCCCACTGGTCCGGAAGGCCTCAGTATTGGCCTCTACATAGTACTTAGCGAACGAGTAGGTAGTAAAGACGAACTGGTAGAGCCCACTGGCAAAGGCGAGATTGCCTCTGATGGGAGACACCACGTAGTCGTCCTTGTCCAAGCCCATCAGCTCGCATTCTTCTCTGATATAGCTGTTGAGCTCCTGTATCACATACCTACCACACCATCTTCAAATCCAGCGACCATATCCCTCGTAGTACCTCAGTTTGAAGTATGCATCCTCAGGGGGCAATCGCAGCTCGACAACAAGACGATCGAGTTGAGACAAGACCACTACGAACCTGAGGAGACCGCCTTTTAATCCCCTCCTCCCCACCCTTGGTCCCTACTTCATCTTCGGTCCTTCGGAAAGCATATGCTTGACCAGGCGCTTGGTGTGATCGGTAACTCCCATTACACAATCCACCACAAGTATCGCCCCATCGGACACCCTCAAGGCGGCAGTGACTTCATCTTGGAAGTTTGGGTGGCCGGGAGTATCAACCACGTTGATGAGGTAGTTCTTCTCGTTGGTATCAGTGAGGACCAACGAAAGCGGAGTCGACTTGATCGTGATGTCTCTGGCAATCTCATCTCCTCTAAAATTGGTGTATTTGACCTCCTTATCGAGATTCCCGAGCTTCTTATTCCTGTCAGCCCACGTGTGGGAGACCAGCAAATCACACAGCAGAGTCTTCCCCGAATGGAGGCCACCGACAACAGCGACGTTTCTGATGAGGCTGGGGTGCTCCATCAGACCCGCTAGGAAATGATAATCATAAACCAGTTCCGGGACCTAAGCAGCCGTATGAGTCATAGAGGGATAGCAGTAGGAGTAGTAGTACCTCCTTCTCCAGCTTATCAAAGTCAAAGGTCTTTGTAGGGGCAATGATAGGTTGGGTCAACGGTTGGGTATCTTCATCCTAAAGATACCATACCATCCGAAATCTTCGCTGTGCGTTGAGACCTTATTACTTGGAATACGACTTCAGCCTCTGGATAGACTTCATCGGCATCGGGATAATGCTTCTTGTCCTCCGCCAAGACGATCCTCTGCTCGACAGGGGCGCCGTCTTCGGTGGTGTCCATCGGCACTGCCTCTTGGCTAGCCGCCGCGGCTGCCTCCCCGCCGTATTCGGAGCCTCCAGCAGAGCCTATCCAAGAAGAAGTGACGGAAATGTGGTATGGATAGAAGGTCAGGCTACTACTCTCGTAATCAGAGGCGTCGTCAACATCGCTATCGGGCCCTATGTAGTTGCCGAACTCATCGTAGAGCGGCTGGTCGGACATGGTGTGTAAGGGACCCCAAAATGTCCTACACGAACGCTGGAAGGGTTATCGATACTCTAACGGGCCCCCTCAGGGGTGAGTACAGAATTAGAGATAAATTCAAGTCGCTATACACCAGAGTAAAAATACCTACCGCGACCGAAAGGCCTACAAGCTGACCTATTTTGTATCTTTCCAACGCAACCTAAGGATACAAAGGCGGAGAGGAATTTCAGAAGCCATAGAGAAAACATAGAGCAAGCGTGGGCCCCTGGGGACTGTTGGAGACCCCTACCGAACGAATTAGGGAACCGATGAGGAAATGCAAGAGAATATGAGTGCGCAAGATGTATAGGGTGCACCTTGTCGACTGATGCCAGCTCATAGAGACTGAGCTGAATTGAATCCTATATTGATGTCAAAGTAACGATAACCATCCATAGAAGGGGGCTATTCGATGATATGGTCAATGAGGCAGCGTTGTATATGTACTCTGCACTGGTTTTGGGTCAGCAGCGGTTCTCTGTAAAGGTCCTTGGTATTGTTCATTAAGAGTGTATACCTGACCTATTCTGTATCTTGCATGCTGGACCTCAGGATACCTTCCTCCTCCCTCTCCTATGGTGGACTGCCAGAACAATGCATTCTGGCGCGGCATTGACTCCTTCGCTGAGATATCCAACGACTTGGTCATTCTAACTGACCGCCAAGGGAAGATCGTATACGGCAACTCCCAATCAGAGGCATGGACAGGGTAAGGGTGAGGAGTGGAAGATCCTACGAAAAGGTATCTTTGATAGGTTCAAAGCTGAGGAGCTCATCGGTCGCGACATAAAGATGCTCATGCCCGACAGAGTGGCGGTGAGTCACGACTCGTTGCTACAGCAGTTCGTGAAGAAGGCAGACGAGGCCATGGCGATGGACCCTACCCGACGCCCGAGTAGGACATGATTTTGGAAAGGAGTGGTATGATGGTGTCCCAACTCAGAGATAAACGTGGACGAGAGTAGGAATGTCGAAGTGAAGCACAAGGATGGGCAGGTTACTCCAAGCTCGTTGTTCGTATCGATACTGTAAGCCTTCGCGATCATAGCTAGTAGTAGTAGTAGTAGTAGTAGTAGTAGTAGTAGTAGTAGTAGTAGTAGTAGCAGTAGTAGTAGTAATAGTAGTAGTGGTAGTAGTAGCAGTAGCAGTAGCAGTAGCAGTAGTAGTAGCAGTAGTAGTAGTAGTAGTAGTAGTAGTAGTAGCTGAGCTTTGATTGGTCGGAATTGGTCTTGCGTTCGACGAATTTGAACTTGCGTTTCCGAATTCATAAATTTCATTTATGAATTTGAACTTTAGTTTTCGACCGGGCTACGAAAATCGAACTTTCATTTCGAATTTGAACTTTCATTTCGTAAAGAACTCCTTTCACTCGTCGAAAATCAAATTTCAATCACCTTATTTGTTCTTTCCATTGTTGAATTTCAGATTGAAAAGTTGTATACAGTTTCGCTCAGTTTCGACTCGGATCCTGCCGATTACAAGCTATGTGCTATACTACGAGACTGCACCAAGATATGTGAGTTAGAGCATAAGAAGGATAGCTTCATGGCAACAGTGAATCATGAACTCAGTAAGCTCTGGTAGCTGTTGTTAATCTTCACAGACCTACACTGTTTTAGGAACGCCTCTGAATGGCGTTATTGGTCTCTCGGAATCGCTCAGGATGACAGAACCCAATCCGGGCAGAAAGAAGCACTTGGATATTATTAATAACTGTGCAGTACTGGGGAGGGAATTTCTTAGCGGAGCGAAGTTTTTTTCGTTATCGGAAATTAGGTTAGATTGTTGGCATTGGTGAATGAGATTATGGACATAGCGGCGTTGAAGGCGAAGAAGATGCAGCTGAATTTTGGTATGGTTAATGTAGGAGCATCTTGGGCCAATTTCGTGGCGCGTGACGATTGTCTAAGGTGAACGAGATATGTGAGCAAGTATGTGGAGAGATGATGGAAGCAGTGGACAAGAGAGGAAGGAAGATCAAGAAGGACAAGGTCGATCTAGACTTCATACCGGACCCCGCATGCCCTGAGGTTGAAGGCGACAAGGAGAGGTAAGCGCACGCGACTGTTACTTCGACTCGATCATCGTCGGTATGGGAATGGCTTCAGTGAGGGGCATATAGAGACGTGTGGTCTATCGAGGGTTAGATGATGAGCATTGAAGCTGAACACTGTGATTCCGTTGTCGTTGGGCCGGGGAGTTAGAGTGTGGACCAAACAGTTATGGATTTTCCAGATGGTTTTCTTCAATTTGAGAATTATAGACTTTGGGAAGCTTCTAAAACGTTGGTGTCAATCGATTCACATTCTTATCATGTTGACTTTCGAACTCTCATAAATTGAAGGCGTTGGAAGTATTACTTTGCATAACGGTTTGGGCCACACTGTAGAGTGAGAATTCTGTGGCGCAGTGACGGCGTGAATCAGGTTGCACTATGTGATGTCGGCTATGGTCAATAACGCGTGCAAATTCACATCGAAGGGATCAGTGAAGGTGATTACCAAGGGCAAGGCTAGAGGGGTGAGTAGCAAGAGATCCCGGGTTCGATCCTCAGTGATGTCATTTTTAGGTACTAATTAAGATTGTTGACACGGGTATTGGCATTGCTGATGACAATGTGAAACGAATATTCACAGAGTTTGAGCAAGAGGATGACGACCACGAAAATAGGAAGTGAGCTACCTCCGACCCCCCAATCAATATTATCAATGATCTCATTCTGCTTCATCGTGAATGAAAATGACATGGAGAAGCAATTCGATCCATTAGTTCGACTTCTCTCTCCTTCTGGCCCGATCCTGTTTTCGTCCCCCCCCCCCTCGTGAGTACTCGAGTCTCCTTCAGGTTCGAGGGTCTGGGCTTGGGGCTGTCAGTATCGAATGAAGTTATCAATCTGCATGGTGGAAGATTATGGTGCGAGTCGGAGCCGGGCCGAGGGAGTAAGAGCCAGACCTGCTAGTTGTGACTATGCACGACTGTCAAACCTAAAGACTATTTCGCGGTTTCTCACCGTGGGAAACGATCCAGACGAACTAACTATCATATTCTGAATCGCCAGGCTCTGTTAGAATATACCAGCCGGAGTCTATCCCACTGTATAGAAATCACACAGCCTTCTTGACCCTGCAGTTGCTGGTGTCGTAGTGAAAGAGTTCGTTTATGAGCCGCGCTCCCTCAGCCACATTCTTCATTGACTTGGTGTGCAACGCTCGTGAAGTGGTGGATGCGAGGAGCAAGAAGCGTGCTCAGAAGAAGGAGTTGACACAGAAAATGGTATTCCTATCGGCGTCGCCTCCTGAGCGGACCCTGTTAGGTTATGGCTGACGAGGGTGTAGCTGGCGAAGGAGATGACCTGGAAGATCTACAGAACACCATCAACGAGCTCGCGGTGAAGGAAGTGTTGATTATTGATGACAGCGATGACACTGCGACGATACTGCGCCCAATGCTGGTGGATCGAGCCTATAAGACCAATACGGTTACCGATGGTTTCGCGGCTTTGGATTACTTCAATATGCATCCGATGCCTGATATAGTGATTATGGAGACGGAACTGCCTGGCAACTTGCCCGGCCTGGACTTCTTGAGTCAGTTCAGGAGAGAGAAGCCACCGGAGGTGAGATTACAACAGTGGCATGGTAGTTGGCGACGGCGCTCCCTCCGAGGTACCGATACTGGTGATTACTAAGTCAAAAGAGACGTCTAGTCACCTTGAGGCTATACGGAGAGGGGCTACAGCAGTCTACACGAAGCCTGTCACAGAGGAGAAGCTACCCATCATCATTGACCACATTTTCGCCCTTATACGAAACCGTTATCATGTTCAACATGAGAACAAGGCGAAAGTCAACTACGAGGTGTTAGCATCCTGAAATTTGACTCGGGTGGGAGGTCTTCTTTCATTCCAGGTGATGGGCCGGGTGATGCCAAAATTCATCATTAATCGATTAAGGGGAGGTGCCACAATGATTGCGGATAAGTTGGAATGTGTCAGCTGCGTGGCGGCGGTTGTGCATCAGTTTCCTCTCATCACGCAGGTGGGTCTGACGACGAAGCCTCGGGTTGGTGTAATGGAAGGGATCTTGGTCAGGCGGTGCCGGTTACACAATTGGTTGTTCTGATGAATAAAATGACGAATAGTTTCGACCAGCTCTGTAAAGACAATGGGATGTATTCTGTGCTTTCCAATGGGGAGCGATTTCTGGCTGTGTGCGGGCATGAGTCGACGAATGATGAGCATACAGAAGTGGCCTTGAGATTTGCTAGCAAGCTCTTGAAGGGTGAGTTCCCGTGCGATAACTGCTCCCGGTGAGTGTGTGGGTATTTCATCGCTGGAATGGTCTAGTTGGTTATGACGACTGCCTAACACGCAGTAGGTCCCGAGTTCGATTCTCGGTTCCAGTATTTTTTTCTCAGCCGAGCAATTGAAAATCGGCAGCACAGGGCAAACCATGAAGCTCAAAATAGGCGTAAACACAGGCCTGGCCTATGCTGGTGTCATCGGCGGCCGAGCCAAGGCTCCACAGTACGCCTTCTTCGGACCGGGCGTGCAGATTGCCGAGTGGCTCGCTGAAACCGGTGTTCCCTCCCACCCACATGTCGGCAATGAGACTTACAAGTTGATTATGAGAGAGCATGAGGGTTCGGGCCTGTTCTCATTCCAAGAGAGAGGCGAGCTCAGAGTATCAGACTCTGAGACCCTCCAGACGTGGTTGTTCAAGGAGAAGGCCGACCAAGACTTGTGCCACTTGAAGGCTTTGGGCGTGCTCACAGTCGGTGGGGCAACGGGTGATGATTCCGGAGACATGGTAGGTCCTACGTCCGATCCTTGGAGAGCGTACTCGTTGTACCGTCAGCTTGAACGTATACAAGAGTTGGAAGCAGAGCTCAGCATTCTACATGGAACCTCCGCCTCTATAGCAGCAACAGCTACTGCCATCGGCAACGACGGCGGAGTAGCTCAGAAGGTGACATCCCAGGCCGACCTTATACAGGAGCAGCTCCGGCGAAAAGGAACCATCAACGCTAACAATGCTATAAGTCTAGTGGAACCCATGGAGCGTAATATAGCAGGAGCCACCGCTCGACTTTTCCAATCCAAGGGGCTTGACCCATCGCAGTGGGGAGCACCTTTAGTATGAGCCTGTGGTATCGATCAGGCATCTGTGAGACTCTGATGGAAGTAGTAGCGTATGCAGAGGAAGAGGAGGGTCGGGCTGCGGAACTGCTAGAGAGGAAAGTGATGGCCCAGAGTGCTGCTGGAGGGAAGCTAGTGGAGGTATTGAAGACAGTACCAACTCGTGAAGCCACAACAATGGTTTAGGAAGGAGGAAGAAGTGCTGGAGAGGCTTCTGGGCATCCGATATTGCTCAGACTAGCAGACCTAGAGGGTCGGATCAAAGAGCTCAACTCTCAAGCAACAGAGGCAAATGTGGAGGCGAGAAGGGCTCATAGGGTTCTGAGAGATCTTGTCAAGGTGAGTAGGAAACGGCCTAGCATATAGTAGGATTGTTGGCCCTCAGATCGGCTTCCACGTGGGGGACCAGACGGACATGGTGCCGTCGCAAGAGAAGGCGGAAGAGATGATAACATCGATGGAGGAAGTGGTGAACTCGATCGTCATGGCCACCGGTCTCGCACAAGAGATCGAGTCTGAGCAGAAGAGGATAGCTGCTGAAGAGGCGGTGGTAGAAGAGGAGGAGAATGACAACGGCTCGGAGGCTGATGGGGGAGGGGGGAAGGAAGTGCGGCAGCTCTATCCTTCATTATGGTATGCATCTCTGGTCAGGATGGTGATGGGGTAGATCAAGTGGGAGTAGGCTCCGACGATGCTATGCATCCATTAATAAAAACTATGAGGACTCTTCAGAAGGAGATAGACTTTATACAGGTTAGGAGTTGTGGAGGGGTCATATCGGCGTCGTCGTCGATTCTTGGATTAGGACTATGTGGCCGATACAGAAGACCTGTTGGAGGCGGTCACCGGCGGCACGGCGGCTAACAGTAGTGAACCGCAAGGCTTGTTCGGGCTGCAGGTTCAGCAGTTGCAGACGGCGCTTCTGGCAAAGGAGGAGGTATCACTGATCATGGGGATCCTACATTAGTAGCGAAGTAGTAGTTTTTTCATAGGAGTTGAAGCGGCTCGAGGAGCAGCTGAATAGCCGTGGGGAGGAGGCTCAGATTGTTGTGAAGTTGCAGAAGGACCTCACTGATACTGAGATACGTCGGGGATGCCTACAGGGCGAATTAGAAGCCACTAAAATGGAGATCAGCCGGTTGAAAACGAAAGGTGGGGAGAAACAGAGAGACCCGTATTGTGGTCGGTGACCGGCTGGTAGGTTATGTACTAAAACAGAGAGAGCGGAGATCTCCTATTACCGAGATGTCGCGGAGGAGTGGTACTGACACTGAATCGGCGGACGTGGAGGGACTGCGACGGCTGCTTGCGGCTAAGCAGGCCGAAGCCGAGATGTACAAGTCGGCAGTCGCTGACCGTCCGCTCAACAACGCCGCAGCGGTACGGGTGATGGAATGGTCTTTGGAGGTCCGAGGCGTGGAGGTGTAGGTGATGAAGCAACAGAATGATATCATCCACCAGCTCAATAACGAGATTGTGAAGATGCAGAATGAGGCTGCTGCTAGGGCTGGGGGGAAATCAGGTTGGAACGGTCCTTGAGGGCAGGAGGGATGCCGGTACTCAGGCCACACTGCTTTGGTCGCGGGCGAGAGGGCTAATAGACAAATCAAGGACCTACAGGTTGTTAGGGAAAAAGCACTCCTCTAGATGGGGGACTGCTGGTCTTCAGGAAGCGCTGCTGAATGCACAACAAGATGTGAAGCATCTTATGCTGGAGATGAGATACCATCACGGCAAGACATCACAGCTTGCTAGTGACAACCAAATATTGGCGAAGTAGTGGAGAAGGGGCAGCACTAAGGGTGTGCATGCGTGCTGTTTAGGGACAATCAGACGATGCAGGCGAAGCTGTTAGCGATGGCCAGCAAGATGGAACTCATGCAGCAGGTCTCCTACCATCTTCCCCTCACTTCCTATGATCACTTGCCTCCTCAGACACTGCGACATAGGGAGATAGAGCTGGCTGATCCACGGCATATGATCAGACAGGTCAGGGATCAGATGTTGGTGAGAATGACCGCTGCGCCACGAAATTGTCCACTTCCTGGACTGATCAGCTGCCCGGCGACAAGGTATCCGGTCTGATCAAGGCCGGTTTCGGACGACAGGGCTACGGCATGCCCCCTTCGTTGGGCCTAGGGTATGCTACTTCAATATTTATCGCTACCACATGCTGCGGTGCTAGGCATCCAGTCACGTCGTCTAACACTCATGACCTCACACAAAGCTCTACTCTCATGGTGGAGGAGCTCAACACCGCAGGCCCCTCCTCTGAACGGCGTATGGGTAGGCTCCGAATGCACGGCTATGATCGACGACCTTAGCCTCAGGCACTACCGAGCGAACGCGGCCTCTCTACGATGGCTATCCGGAGCCGAGAAACTTGTGAATGAGAAGTCAATTTACAGTGTGATTCGGCAGTTCTCTGCTAGCAGTCAGTATCATGTAACATGTATTACTACTCGAGTCGTGCCCGTTCTCGTTGAAGATGATAATACCTCGCGTTCGTAGCCTGGTATAAGGGCCATCTTCCTGTGACAGGAAGACTATTGATAATATACGCTACACTTGTATGGCAAATACACTGTCCACTATCGCGGCACATAAAGCACTGCTGTATGCGCTTTCATCACCTCGGGTGATGCATAGATTCGTAGCGAAAAAAGGATGGAGTCGCGAAGTTGCACCGAGGCTTCGAGTTACTTCCTCATCACACAGATGATGGACAGCTATCAGTGATTATTATCGAGATATTGGGATTCCGTTTTTGCCGTTATTTGCTGGAGTTGCACTCACAGATCCTCCCACACATTCACAGCAGTCATAGACGACAACGTCATAATTCAATCTGCACCTTCCGTCAGCATCACCAGTTCACAATACCAAGATTCTTCTACTACTATTGCGTAACGCGATTTGTGTTCAATCATCGAGATGCTCATGTATTTATACCAACTTTCCACTACATTTAACACGATAACTCCTTAAGTGCGCAGAAAAGAAACGTTGGTAATGTGATGAGGAGAACTATAGAGCAAAGACCTTCCGGCTGACCTGAGAGTCGGGTCTCCATACATACTCATACTCCCCCGTACCTAATGGAGGAAGGATGCACACACGAACAACCTCCATTGGCATCAGATAAACTCGACCATCGTAGGAAGAGGCGTCTATATCAAACTTATCCGCTACATAGTTACTGTATATTCATTGATGCGCTCGAACTCATCCTCCCCATTACGTTTGGCGAACAGGCCTAGCTGCAATGACCTCAGCTTGAGCGTGAACCGGGGACCTATTTCTTGCAAGGCACATCGATCATCCTTGTCGGTACTCTCGAGATCTCGGAAGACGTACCTGAGATATCACGACTAAGTGCTGATATATTGTTGACCGCGCGCCACGAAATTATCAACTACTACCGGTAGTGGCGGAAGAATACGAAGTCCCGTTGGTTGTGGAATGCGACTACTCTTCGGCCCTTGAAGTCCGGCTGGATAGCACCTGATCAAAGCCAGCTGATCGAACATATATGGACGAGCAAATCCGATACTGTAAATTATGATATAACGATGATAGCCACTACTAAGAAGATACGTAGCGACTTAACGTGAATTTTCGGGTAACTATTCAGGAGGTTAACGTCTCGTTGGACAATTCACTACACCAACTGGGAACGACCATTCACCACCACCAACAAGATGCCCTTATCTTTAGTAAGGTACGAGGAGATATGCCTACCAAAAAGGCTTCCAATTTGCCTTCCTACTCTGTGACCAAGCCTCGTACCAAAACCATTCAACAGCAGTTCAGGACGGTCATCCGGGTTACCTGAATACACCTTCAGTGACATCCCACTATACCCGCCGGACCTATTACATGTAGCTCCATGCTTCATATCTGCTCCCAGTTCCAAACTAGTTAGCCTCCAATAACTAGTAGGGCCTTCAGGTAGACTGGTGATATGAAGCGAGGATGGCTCGTGCTTCCTATCCTCCGATAATACCTACACATACAATTAATGAGCATATCTAAACTGTCCATGTCAATACCGCCATTCGAGACCACAGATTGCACTATAATTCAGCTAGTAGCAGGTGCGAATGACCAACCTGAGACCTCCTGTAGTAGCGACACTTTTAGTCCGTACAAGCCTTAACGCGAGTTTCCCCTAAGCCGTCCTTCCACGCATAGAGGCGGTCAGATTTGGTGAGTGAGGAAGTCCGCCCCAGCTTACCACGACTGCTGTGAATCCTCTGTTGTTGGCAAAGTCGCAAATTTTGGTGATAGGAAAATGCTTTTTCCGGAAGTACTGCAGGCCCGGCACCACTTCCACCAGCTCTTTGATGAGACCGTATGATCGCTCGGAGGGATACTGACAACGTATAGAATGCTCGCCCCCATCAGGAAGGTCCCAAGTTCGATTCCCACACCCGCTATTTTTCCATATTACAGCCATGGAGGTAGTGAGCATTATCTTGGGCTCTACAGACTCCCTCTCCTCCTCCTCCTCCTCCTCCTCCCCTTCCACCGAGGTAGCTACCGTACTCGGCGTGGACAGGACTGTTGCTGCTGCTGGTGGGGGCAGGACCTCGCTGGTGGGAGGGGGCGTCGGGAAGGTGTGTCTGAAAAGGCATCAACCTATACCCTCCGAGATAGGCAGTCCTAACATGCCCAACCGAACGACTAGTCATCGCCCGATGCCCTCAGTGTGCTAGGGCTATGTGTCTTCACTAGCTGAAAGCTAGTAAGCTATGTGCCAATAGCAGCAGGAGGGCATCATACCTTTGGCGAGATACTGTTCCATATGGGTAATAATTAGTAATATAAAAATGATAATATGATGTCGATAATCGTATCGATAACAGATTACGGTAGATGTTGACGATAACAAACTTTCAATCGAGTAGAACCTATTAGCGATCGTTATTTTAAAATTGCTTATTACAATGTTATAACATTGGAGTTTCACCCGTGACATGAAAAACATTGCTGAAAAACATATTACACAATTCACTTCGCTGAAAACAATTGCGTAGTCGGTCGCGGAAGCATGAGCTGATACGCCCTACATGGAGTATTTCGCCACGTCAAACGGGTGAAACTCCCTTGACAACCATTAAAATATTGTAAACTATTTGGTATATCACTGGAGTTTCACCCGTTTTAGGTGAAGTGGCATAAAGCTCGGTGAAAAACGCGATATTTGCGGTATGAAGTAGTCGCGAAATATGTTTTTCACTGGTGTTTTTCATATCACTAGGGCGGTGAAACTCCATTGAAGGGATACAACTATTTATAAATATGATGATAATAATGTAGTATGCCATGGAGGCGTCAATAAAGGGCAAAGGTCTATAAATATATACCGCTTATGACCGGATATTAGACATCACTGAAGTACCTGAATTCATCCATCCTCTCATCAGCTTTAACCTCATCATCGCCCTCAGGAGGTAGCATAGTGACGTCGGCCTCCCTCATCATCTCGATAGTAGTGGTAACAGGTACGTCCACCTGTCCAGTTGGTCCTATCATCGACTACCTTCCTAATGCTACTACTACCTCCTCTCCTCTGGCTCTAGCCTCCTGTCTTTGCTTCCTAGTCTCCCGCTTGACCTTCTTCTTCTCCCGATATTGCCGTCCAACCTGTCATACCACATTTCCTTCACATTTAGCCAGCATCACCCCTACGAGCTCTTGTCGTTTCCACTTGTTAGGTATATGTACATCCCCCTCCGGTATCTTCTCCACATTACCCGTCTTATGACCTACGCCATCCAAAGCACTAGAGAACCACGACGGTCTATGCGAATGAGAATTTCATTTCTGCATATCATTGAGCGAAGCGATCCGACCATGCGTAAATGTAAATAGAGCTCAAATGAGGACACTTCTGAGCCTATTTCTCTATGGAGCCAACGATGATGTCGTTGTGGATGAAGATCCGAGCGGTTAGTTCACTAGCATATGCTTCCAGCAGTGCGATAACAAACTGCTCATTTACTGTAGCCTCTGTGATTTTGGCAATGGCTATGAACTGAGTGTCTTTAGATAAGATATCCCTCGTATGAGCTTTCAAGGCCTACAAGAGATCTCAGCAAAACAACCTCTCGAGAGGCCTCTGGCAAGCTTGCGCAAATATGTTGATCTCACGCACTGGTAGAACTGTCCTTTGCTACAGATGATGTCGTACAGTATTAACAGGACTATTGTAATGGCTTTCGAGTATTGTGAAAATGAATTGCCTTAGTGAAATCCTCCCACATCATTACGTTGGAGGCACTTCTCCTGCGTCTGGGCTAATATTTTCCGACGTTCCTTCTTGATGGACTTCTTCACCATTTAGTACAAGGAATACAGAGTGAAACCCTAGCAATGTCGTAGTCCTCCACATGCTCTATCGGCTCTGAATCAAGAGCCGAATCGATCAACTTGGCGTGCGCTACTGTCAAAAGTCGCTGTGGATTTGATCGATATCGTGGCGCAGACCCTAATCCTTGCGGTAAGCGGCTCCTCAGCGTGCGCAGGAGGGATTGGATGCTAGAGGAGTGGTGAGTGAGTGATCGGTGGTTGTCGTTTCTCACAGTGTGCATGAGGATCTGTAAGTCGTGATGACGTAGACCGCGCCGATGGGTGCGTTAGACCTATGTACCGTCTCTTCTTCGGAGGTTGGGAAATATATTGTGGTCTTGGTACCGATGTGATGATGATGATCGTGTTCATCTAGCTTGTTGCTGCCCAACCAGAACTACCTTGATGGCCCCTACTACTGACGCTAAATCGAAGGCGTCTAAGACCGGTGCCGCCCTCACCAAGGGTGTGCAGGTCAAGACCCGCAAGGTCAGGAAGAACACTACCTTCTTCAGGCCTAAGACTCGTCAGACTCCTAAGGCTCCTAAGTAATAACTATGCTGCTAGTATTGGATCCTCGTACCACCGAGTCAATGATTGTTATTCATCATTTAGGTATCCCCGTTCCGCTACCCCCACCTTGACTAAGATGGACAAGTACCGTATCATCCGCTCCCCTATGACCTCCGAGTGGGCCATGAAGCACATTGAGGACCTCAACACTTTGGTCTTCCTTTGCGACATTCAGGTAATATCAACTTGGGTTTATGAAATAGTTCTTGGCAAATAGGCAATTGTTTTAGGCCACCAAGCAGCAGATCCGTGATGCCGTTGAGTCTCTCTACGACATCAAGTGCAAGAAGGTGAACACCTTGGTGCGTCACGATGGTCTCAAGAAGGCTTACGTCAAGTTGGCTGATGACTTCGATGCCCTTGATGTGGGTAACAGGATCGGTATCATCTAAGCAGCTTTGATGCGGATACCATTGGTTCCAAGGAACTTGGGCGTGGCAGCAAACTCAGCTTGCAAGAGGGATTCCTGGCTTGTGTTGCGTGGTCAGTCATATAATTTCATTGGACTTTGGAGATCATATTCAAGGGATCTGTGATGCGAGGTTTTGATTTCTATGCTCTCTCGAGTGCATTCTAGAGGTATATATATTATTCCGTCATTCACTTGAAAAGTGCCTTTACGCTCGGACAAGTCTCTTCGAGTGAAACAGGTGTCAATATAATCATCACAAAAGCTTGGTAATCATCATAATCGCTCATCACATATCGAGTGGACTTGATTCGGACAACGTCACCGCCATTTGCGTTGCATCGCTTGGTAGGCGAGCTGAACTTGGAGTATCGCTGTGCGATGTGTATGATGATGCTAGTTGTATCCGAGGAGTGTGCGCTTTCTCAATCGAATAGAACCAGATGCTGGGAACTGACTCGGAATTGGCCGCACCAAACGATACGGAGTCATCCGATTCGAAAAGCTCGCAAGGCGACAAGAAATTAAGCGAAAAGTTATTCCGATACCGGGACTCGAACCCGGGTCGCCTGGGTGAAAGCCAGGTATCCTAACCAGCTAGACTATATCGGAAGTTGCTTTAATTAACCTATGAAAACTCGCGAGCAGTTCGTCCGTCTGAGTTGTCCATTTCGTATAAATAACATTACACATTCCATGTGTCAAATTCTGACGGTTGTGAATCAGATGGACGAACAATCAAAGGGACGAACATGTTAGCGCACGCCCACACAATCGATAAAGTCCTATGGACGAACATCTCGAATGGACGAACACTGAGTTGGACGAACATTGGCAGAAAAACGCAACAGAAGACGTTCACGCTCAGAAACATCCACATTCATAATAACACACACGAAACTGTGAAGAAACTGTATGATTGACACTTCCAGCCTACAGCTCGATATCCATCCGGCCCTGAAGACGGTTGTTTTTGCCGGGCCTTCCGCGTTTTCGTGGGAATGGCTTTAATCTCTTCTCCTGCAGACAACGAACCGCATGATCCCGCATTTTTTCCTCATCGTAAGTGGCCTTCTCCGGATCGACAGTCGCTCGTTGGAGGGCGTACTCTGTCGCCCACGCCAATGTGAAGAGGCCGCAGTTTGCAGATCCGGGTGTCTGCTGTTGTGTGCGCAAACATACGCACTTTGTACCTTTGCCGAAGATAGCGGTCATCACTTCACGCATAGGTCCAGGAATCGCGTTCATACCCAGTGCGCTATCGAGATATAGCACTAGTCCCTCGTGATTCCTGACAGCGAGGGCAAAATGCTTAGCTCCATAGTCGTATAAGGGTTGGATGATCAAGGGTGCATTGCTGAGGCTAGGAGCTTTCGGAATGCCCTCAAGCTGTGTTTTCATAACCTCTAATGATGCTGGAGTTATCGGAGGAAACTGCAGCAAACATAAGCACCTAGTACACAGTAGGGCCATCCAGGTACCAACAGCCATGTCGGAAATTTCGGTACAAGGTGAAGCTAAGTCGTGACGATCCAGCACAGTGAGACGGAACTCGCCAAGTAGAGTATCATGCACCAACCAGTTAGGCGACGCGGTTGAGGACGATGGCCTACACTCAGGCGATCCATCGAGCTCCTCTGTTGATGCATTGGGTTCCTCCGCCGAACACTGAGAGTTCGGCTTCGGCCGCTGAGGCACCGATCCTTGGGATGCAGCTTCAACCTTACCGGTCGATGCGCTTGGTGATGGTTGGGAACGGTGGTTAGCAGTCTTGTGAAACAAGTCCACGATTGAAGAGGATAGACCAGCATCAGAATATACAGAAGGCTGAGGAGGTTCGTCATCAGGGGACACCGGTGCGCGGGACTCAAGTGTCACATCCTGACTGGTAATATCCACCCGCTGACGCTTCCCCGGGCAGTGCGAAGAATGATCGCCTCCAACTTGAGTGGAGCTGTTCTGGCTAGGCTTCATATCGTCACCGTAGCTGAACTCCTGCTCTGCACTACCATCATCATCATCATCGTCATCGGAGTTGATGTCGACATCGTCGTTATTGCACTGAGTAGCGTGCTTGACTGCTCCCCTGACGACTCCACGGGCGAGCTTGAACCATTCATGGAGATCAGGTTCGTCAACCGGACGGCCGCAAAGAATTTGCAGCCTGGCGTCAAGCGCAACGTATTCAGGCTTCCGATACCATGCGTCACCGCGATCATACATGACAGCGTCAGCATATACTTCGCTGATGATCCGCCTTACCGCATCCACCCAGACCCACAGGTGGGGACGGGAGGTCTTCGCGAACCTCCGACCCCATCCCATGTGGAACCCTTCCTGTGCGTTATTCGTCCTCCCTCTAGAGGACATAACCCTCGCCCGCAGGTTCAAGACGGCTGGGCCGACCTGCTTCCCCAATCCGTACTTTCGGTGGAGATATCCCGATAGAATATTCCGCTCACGTCGCGGCAAGCCTCCAATAGCAGCCTCGAATGCAACAGCGGTGAGCGAGACGGGCAAGAAAGGAACACAGGCCACAGTGTAGAACGTTTCATACGCTTCTCGCACTTTCGGGTCCTTGTGATCATTACCGTAGCACATGAAAGGGAACACACGACGAAATTTACGGAATACAGCTTGGGTCCAGTGGAAATAGCATACGGTTATAGACGACAACGGAAGCACAGTCCTAATCGCTGATAGTAGGGCGGGCTCCATGTCACTCATAGTACTGGCAACTCGCGAAGGGCCACCGAGTTTCGGAACAACACGCTGTAGGATCTTAGTATAAGTAAGTACACTGCGGTTCGGAGCAACACAGTAAAAGATTGGAAGGAATCTACCACAGGCATGTTGCACTAGTACAGTTACTTGCACCGCGAAACGCAGTGGACAGACGGAAAATGTGCCGTCAAGGCAAATATGTAGTACATTGTTATTCGAAAGTAAACGTCGGAGAGTGCACTGGTCCCAGAAAATCAAAACTCGCTCATCGTCTGTGCTTCCAGAATCCCACAGCAACATGTCGACCGCTTCGCCGCCTACCTTGGTACTGCAGAACTCCGGCGGGAGCGCGAAGCCCGTGAGACTCCGTGGGGGATTGGGCAACGCAAGAGCTCGCCGCTTTTCCTTGTTCAACTTCTGGTAAACTCCGCTCTTGGTTGGCAGTTGCTGCAGCTGGGCGTCACTACAGTCGGGCACTAGATCTCGGAAAGCGTCCCAAGCCGGTTGATTGAGGCGGAGTTCCTGAGCCTTGCGACACATCTTATCGAGAAGAATCTTGCCCAATCCAGTTGCAGTGCATGTATGCTTTTCCGCCGGTGTGGCCTCGACCCATAAGTCGGCCACTGGCCCGTGTAGAGCGCCCACGACTTTTGCACGACCACCGCAACCGAGACCCTTTTTGTAGCCCACGCATCGCCAGTAGGAAGTATGCTCCGGTCGTCGCGAAGGATTATTGAGACTATAGGCATGGGAGCCACACACAAGGTACCGACCACGTGCATGGTCGACCAAGCAGACCTCCCCCAACACTGAACCATCGCGCGATTCGCGCCCAGTCGGATCACGTAATTGATGCGGGCTTTGTGAGGCTGCAGGTTGTGAACCCCGGGTGTAGATGTCGTGTGCGTCATGAGCTAGCATGCGGCCAAAGGCGAAACCTGAGGTGTAGCCAGGGGCTGTCTATCTCGCTAAATTGAATCGCTGGAAGTGCCAGAATTACGCTCAGATGCAGAGGTGCAGCAATCCTGACTGTGCGATGAGGTGCTTCAATGTCGGGTGACTGCCGATGACGCAGTGGTTATTCTTGCATACACGCAATGATGACCTCCGACGAAGATATTGATGCCTGGATGGCTATGTTGTCTCGCGTGAGTGAGTACGTCTCACGATGCCCTCCTCTCCGTGTGGCCGAGGTAGAATGCCTATGGTACCATAGATACCCTGCGCGAAGAAGAGGGGTGAACGTGCAGCCTGTTTATGTCGACAACTACTTCGGTCTGCTGCTGCAGGATAACGAGTCTGCTGCTGGGGACTCAGAAGTGTATTACCTCGACCCTGTTCACGGAGGCAGCTACATTCCAGCCAAGGTGTTGGAGATAGTAAGACAGTTGTATCCACGCTATACTACAGTGACCGCAGTACCATGTCAGCAAGAGAACGTCGAGAAGCATAACGGTGGATTGCTCGTCCTAGCTTGGGCAACTGAGGCTGCACTGAATCCCCCTAGAGACGGCTTGTCAAGCATATGGTACTTTGCCGAGTACGACGAAGAGCGACTGCATCGTCATGCAACTCGTTGCGCGAGGAACGGTGTGTCGGAGATCTTTCCCCGAAGGTGAATGCAAACGTAGGGAGATTAGGGAAGTCTTGAATTCGATTGAGGCCTTGATTGGCTCGATAGTATCGAGTCGACTATGAATTTTTCTCGTGGAGATCGATATGTAGCGTGAAAGTGCATTGTGGTTTGTGTTTCCGTCCGAACTCTGATGTGTTCATGTTGAGAGAGAGTTCGTGTGGTGGGGTAGTGTGGAGTGACTTCAACTTCAACTAGTGCTGAACGTCGGTTACACATGACTCCAGTGGAGGCAAGTAGATTTTGTGGCCCTGTTACCTAGAGGCTCTGGGACCCAGGGCCTGGGCGAGGCGGACCTTAATGCGGACTTGTATCTTATTTCAGGACTTGAACCGTGATTGAAATGACACCCGGGCATTAAGAGGAATTTAGGGCGAGCGAGGTTTTTTTTATTTTATTTTTGGGCGTGCGCCAAGTTGTTCGTCCTGTTGAGTGTTCGTGCCGACGATTAGGCACCATTCTGACTTGCCTGTCGGAATAGACAGAATCGTGTTTTGATTAAATTCCATTCCTCGACAACACAGCGCGGAGAGATTCATACAGAATCAGCAACCACGCCCCAATCCTTGCAAGCTGCGAGGTAGTATACCCAATTTTGTATCCAGAAATTTACCGATCGAAACTTATGTCTAGAATGGTTTCGTCTGCATATCCTTAAACCTCATCACACTCGGACAAACTCAACATGGAACGGTGTTGCGAATGGAAAATAGTCTACTTCCTCAACACTACACCATAACTAGAACTACACAGTTCCGGGTGTGTACACTTTAACTTTCATCGGAAAGTAGGGGGCTGGAAGTTTCCAAGATTCGACGTCGACGAGGGTTGGCGAGGCGGGAAAGTGGGAGGCGTAATATTGCCGCTCGCTCCCATAGCGCCCATCGAGCTCGGGATCCCACCGAAATTTCCCTGAATCACACCGCCAAGCTGGGGGGATGATGACGGGGTAGCACCGCTGACAAGGAGGGACACTTTCGACTCATACATGTTATGCTAGCACTCACCCTGGGCCCATCAATGCCAAGTGACCACCAGGCCCGCCAAGACCAAGAGGATTGGACTCCACGAAATCGTTAGGAGCTGACTTCTTGTCTTCAGCCAACGATTCCGTCCTGCGGTCAGAGATCTCCGTCAATGATCTAAACAATCGATAACCTACTTCTTTTCAAGAGACTCGATCCTGTTGGAATAATCCCTCATCAACTGAATCATATACCTACAATAGACGGCTGAATCACTTAAATCGGTGGGTGACTTACGGCATAGCAAAGTCCATGTAGCCCTTCTTCCAAGCTAGCTCCATCACTACATCAGGCCTCAGCAACTCATAACAGGTGTACAGACACGCCGAGAAGCACTCACGGCCACATGGTACATCTTCGGAGGTTGCGAAGTAGCTAAGAAAGAACGGACTGTCTGCCATAGAAAAATGATGGTAACTGCCTACCGCAAGAGGCCCTCAGCGAGGTCTCGGCTGCCGCTCTCTCTGGCAGACTCCATAGCGTCAGTGAACATACCGTCCTTCTTCGAAAGCTCAATGCTTTGCTTAAACCTGTCAATGCCAAGTTATGATAGGGATCAGAATAACTAGGTCGATTCACCTCCCGTTCTGGTTGTACAAAGTAGAGGCGATTCGGCGCATTTGAATGAGGTGATGATTCTCCAACCTGACGACCAGAACGATACGACCAAAGTCAACAGTACGACTTCCTACTTCTGGGCGAGGGCGATCTGGTCGAAGTTATCGTAGTGCTCGATGGAGCTGCGAAGACTGTCCACATCTTCCTCCTCTACCAACAATTCATTCAACGCTTCATTGACCTAAGGAGGACAAAAATGAACTCCTCTCCAAAGAGAGAGCCGTACCTGGGGTATATTGGCATTGGGCTGTACTGCGGCCATGTAGTCCTGTATCAAGGGCAAATGGCCTGCCTTACGGACATGCTGGACCACACGAGCGTGATCCAACTTGGCCTGGATCGCGACCAGCAACTGAGCCACAGAGTGTCACTAAATCAATACTCTGGTAACCACTCCCCTACGTCGCTCAATAGTAGAGGATGCTCGTCGAGGTAGAAGTTGATAGCCCTGTAGTAGATCTCGGAGTTGGAGACCTTACTCATCACCGATTGGAATAAATCCTGCCAAGACACAGTGTCCGACTACAACTCCGCCCGAACCTGTTACCTGTGACCACGCCGTAGGGCTGTGCTGAATGATGGTGTTAGCAGCTGAGTCGTACTCATCATACGATACGTACAGATACACAGCCTCTTTCCAAAGGAAGTTCGCCTCACACGCCCTACAAAGGTCAAAAATCACAACCCTTAGCGGAGCGAAGCCGCCGACCCACCTTATGAGCTTAGGTATGTTGAGTCTAGATGTGTTACTCTTGACAAAGTCCATCAACTTACCCTTCTTATGCTTCGCATATAAAATTCCAAGCTCGGTGAACCTAGCATAGATCCCGATGAAAAACTCCGCCACACGACCAAATCTATCTCCTACATGCCGTAGTGAGCCTCATCAGAATTTGTGATGCCCAGTTCCAGCAAGGCCATCAACTCCTCGAAACGTTGAGCATTCTCGTATACCTGCCGTAACAATGACGTAAGCGGTAGACCACAGGAATACAAACCAACCTCAATAACCTCTTCTAGATGGTCAGGATGGATGATGATATGCAAGCCAGCAGTCTGAGCTGAGCGGAAGTCCTCAGCAGCAACACAGGCAAAGCAGATCTCCTTCCAAGTGCGGGGGTTCTTCGCCTGAAAGCCCACATTCCCATCATGACCGCTCGCAAGGGAGTCCTCATCACCTTCTTAGCAGCCTCGATAGCGGCCGAGAAGTCGCCCAAGTTGACATAACAGGACGCCAATTTGGCGTTGTTTGGTATAGACTGGAAAAGCACCTGAGGACATTGTAATTCCACCACTGGATGAGCGACAACCTCCATCTCACCTTAGCCGCTTTATAGAGCCGTTCCCCATAGAGACGATCCCCAACACTCTGGACCTATCCACAAGACTCATAGGCTAATACTACACTCTGCTGCAACAAGGCTACATTAGCAGTATTAGTGGCATCGAGGAAGTCCTCAAGTTCGTCCATCCTATCATCGCACTTGGCCAACGAGTAGAGCAACTCCGAGTCAATGTAGCTGTCCTTTTGCTTGGTCCGAGCCATACGGAGATACTTGATCAGATCATTATAGCACTCCTCACGCTCTGCTACTGCGATGACCTGCAGGACACCCAGACCATGACCATCATCCACAACCACGTCCTCAGCAATTCCCCTACCTCCATATAGTCAGTAGCATCACCAGCCTTAATGTAACTATCGATAGCCTCGGGTATCATAGCACACACGCCATGTCGAAGCTGTGCGGCTCCCAGCTTATACCAAACCTAAACCAAGGCAATGATAGTCTTCGAGATCCGATACAAGCACCCTCTACCTGAGGCTCGTTGACCCTGCTAGCAAAGTCCTTAGCTCTCTCTAAACCAGAACCCTCATCATCGTCCAAGTTGGTGAGTAGTGTATCCATAGCCTCGGCATTCATACCACACTTCTTGTAGATCTCGAAGGCTTCCTCATATCTAAATCCGAAATTATAGTAGCAGATGATGATGAACCGTATAGGGTATTACAGATTATAAGGATCCCCCATAGCGATGAGAGCAATCTCAGGACCATCATAGTTATCAAGACGATGCACATAGTCCATCACACGAGACTTGTCCTGATCGTAGGAGAAGCCTCAATAACCATCAGTTCCACTGTGATGGCCGGCCTACCGCCTTGATCGCTGTGAGGATCAACAGGTTCTGCAGCGTTCTGTTGTCAGAGAAGTCTGAGTTGTGCAGAACTATCTTCTCCAAAAGCTCGATAAGCTCATTAGGTAGATCGGCGTCTATGAATGCCTTCACAGCTGCAGTAACCTATTATGTGAAACACATGCTGCATCGCAGTATGAATAAGCAAACTCCGAACACACAACGATCGATGGCTAAGCCCAAGCGAGAGCTATCAATACTTGGTAGCTAGGTAATGCAACGCCGCCGCCGCTCACCTCATCAGCATTCTTGCTCTCCGGCAAAGCCGTACTGACGACCTGGTCAATGACATGCCTCCTATGTTGGTTATCATCAGCCAAAGCCTTAGCCCATAACTCGGGACTCTGTCGCTCCACTAGATACCTACACCCCAGCATAACCGATGCAAGATGGTGACACTAGCGATCTCACCTGGCCTGGAGACGGAACAGACCGTTGTTGTTGGTGACACGAAGGAGTTGGTCATCACAAGTACCCCAAGCTCTAAAGAGACCACCAAGGGCATTCCTCACATTACAGTCGTTGGACAGCATACCTCTTATAGGCAATGTAGGCTAGATGAGGGTCACGATCCTCGCAGTAGGCGCCTACTACGGCTGAGTCGTAGTAAGAGTCGTTCTTGAGGAAAGCCTCGGGGTCCTTGTTGGAGTCTATGTAGATCTTCGCAAGAGCATTATGAAGAGATGGCTCCTAAAAATCAAAACCACATAGAAAATCAGGAAGCCAATAACAGATATCATTCAAGTCGCTCACGAGCTCCCTTCCAAAGCGATACTGATAACTTCGTGAGGCATTACACCAATGTGCAAGGTAGCACGACCCAGGCTCAAGCACGTCACATAGGAGAGAATAAACCTACCTGATTGCCCTCAGCCAGGCGAGCTTCCAACCAAGGCTGCAGCAGACGTAGCCTGTTACGCTTCTCGACAGTCTCTACAAGGGGTTCCACTGGGCACAGAGACCGGACCTGCTGATGGGTGATAATGACGAGGACGTGCTAATGGCCATATGCTGGTGCTGCTCACATTGCCGAGGATGCTGTTCTTTATGTAGTCCTCAGAGCAGTCTCTATCGATCAACGTCCCGACTACAGTGGGACAGTTCAATGGATTCACCTTGGTCACGTAAACCTCGATATACCTGATACCAAATTCACTCATGTTCATACCATCCCAATCTCAACATATCTTCCATTACTTCATAAGGTTGTTTGAATAGAGGTAGTCAGTAAGCTCCTCCACATAGCCATGCATATCACAGACATAAATAAGTGGTCTCGGGTCCTGCAGTTTAGCCTCCTTAAGGAAGTCCTTCACCTTCACAGGGTCATAGTATTGACTCTCTCGAACAACCCTCTCAACCTCCTGCATATGACCCAGCTTAGCAGCTGCCTCTATATATCTACAATGAAGCAACGATCCTACCATACCGCCCCGCCATACTGCTTTTCTTACTTGAAGTGGACATCAGGATCTTGACTGCTCGACAGTATCCCGCCCAAGAAAAAGAACATTCCCTCCCAACATTGATACTTCTCGAAAATTGCCACCAGCTTATTAACTTCCAACTGCTCGTGGTACCTAATGCTAGCCCATACCACAACTCGCGCTACTCATATACACCACAGTATAAGAGTTATATATTCAAGACCCGACTTAATGGGAAGAGTTAGAGAGTACTACTTGATGGCCACTTGTACAACAACCTGGGTGTTCTGTTGTCTGTTATAACGCAGCATATCCTCGATCAACTCCAAAGCCACACCCTTTGAATTCTCCGTGCCGTTGCCGAGAACCTACAAACGCTCCCAACCTTGCATTTTCTCGAAACCGGATCTCCCACCTTCCCAATGTAGTTGGTGAGGAACTCAGGAGACATATCGTGTGAATGCAACATGCAACGCCTTATATCAGAGATGTCCGTGTAGTGCTCCAACGCTCGCTGATACATACCAGCCTTCTCACACATCATAGCGATGTGCTGACGATCATAGTGGCTCAACATGTTCATTTGGAATATAGCCTCTGCCACCTGAATAGGGCCAGGAGTCAGGGATAACAAAGTCACCGAAGCTCTCCTCCCACCTGAGGGGCCTGCATAAGGTTCATCTCTAACAGTCTGGTCTGAAGCTGTCCTTGCTCAGGCTTATCATCCTTGAGGTAATCCAAGAGCACTGACGTCGTCTCCTGGAGCTTCCCAAGAGCCATGAATGAGTCCACGACCTACATCATTATACGCCTACCTACACACTGACCTTCGGACTACCTTGTTGATATCAATCAGAGGCGGGTTGTTGTCCAGCAGACCCTTAGCAAACTTCACCGCTCCCTCAGGATTAGTGGCAACGATGGTCCTCAGCATCCCACCGTAATCAGCATTAGCATAGTTAACTCTCTTCACGTACTGGACCACCTTCTCGTACTCACCAGCAGCCACGAAGCAAGCAATGACCTTATCGTGGCATTGGGCTCGGAGGAAGACCGACAGGGCGAGCTTTGTGTCCAGGGGCTTGACCATGTCCCCTAGTTGTTCAGTGCAGGTCAGCTTATCCTCGCTCAACCACTTCTCGATGAACTCCTTACGACCCTGCGCCACAACGGGACCGACGAGCTCCATTGATTCGCTCTCATTCAGCCTAAGAACAACGAATCTCCGCTCGTATTCCGAACAGACGACAATCGAAAGGCCCAGGGATCGATCCCGGCGAACGGTATTTCTCATTACTTATGTCCACTCTCAAAAGAGCCGAGAAGTACTGGAGTAGGG
>NW_003202153.1:267010-273977 GCF_000006405.1 Perkinsus marinus ATCC 50983
AGTATCTGAGAGCAGACTATATGAACCATGCAGTGCACTCCGAGCCAGTACCGAGTGAACTGTTGTTGGAACATCTCCTGTGCACCAGGTAAACCATAGCGTCTGGCAAGGTTGAAGGCCACGTCCTGTCGATTGGAGAGCTAAATGAGGAAGAACATCGATTTGTGCACACATCAACTCATCGCTTTATATTGATCAAAGTCACTACGACCGAAACGGCGAGAAAAGTTGGTATATAAAAAGGGCAGAAGCATTCATGTACCACTGCACAGATCCACACCCACCTGGGGCATGTTGTTGATGATGTACTGGACGATGGTGTCCACATTAATAGCAAAGTTAATAACGTGTCCACCTCGGTTAACAAACCGGACTCCACCAGTTTCTAAAATCAACAAGAACAGTGAAGGCATGCAAGAGAGTTTTATGCCTACCGTCACTGTAAGTAGCAATGAATATGCTATCCTGAGATACCTTGTTTCTGAACAACAACGCTCCGCTGCCAATATCAAATACAAAGGCATAACCCCCCTTAGTCAGCACATACACCATACCATGCCTGAAAAGCACGACTTGACCAATCCAACGCCTAATACACAGGCACTCACTTTGGGCTGATATGAAGGGAGACTGCGAAGTCGCTGGGATTCTCAGAGGGCATAGGTACATCCACACCAACCTTGTAGTGGGTCTTACGAGCTAGGTCCATGATGTGAAGCTTGGTCGCATTAGAACCTACCACCAGTGATAAAAAACAATGCAGTAGCCTGGATCAGACTACCTGATTTTCTCTCCATGAAACTGAACAGTCCGATAGCCTCGCCACTGTCATCCACAGGGGCATCAGCAAAATTAGCAGCATGCCCCTCGAGTAGCTGTTGTTGCTTCCTAACGGCAACATCAGGTTGAGTGCGGTCAATGTTTGAAGGTTTATTACCTCTCGACTGAGAACAGCTGGAGAGAGCCCTCGATGGTCCTGCCCCCATCAGGAGTGGAAATACCAGAGAGCACACACCACGTTTGA
Organism: Perkinsus marinus ATCC 50983; assembly: GCF_000006405.1. NCBI lineage: Eukaryota > Perkinsozoa > Perkinsida > Perkinsidae > Perkinsus > Perkinsus marinus. Next base: position 268,035 of record NW_003202153.1, read on the forward strand.
GAGCTGTTCGTGGCGTAGGCGATGATCTGATACGAAGGGCCATCATGCATCGCGTGGGGTAGACTTCTTTACTCTTACCTGAGTAGTGTTCTCAGCCAACTTGCCGGCTCTATCAAAAACTTTCACAGGGGCCGAGTTGGCGCTATCGAAGGTCCAATGATACACAGATCTGAAACCAAGCGTAAAATGAACTCCTTCAAACTGAAGATCTATACCTATCCCCAACCAGTGCCAGACATCTAGGTGTGATCCATCTCCAGAAAACTACGTGCTCATTTGAAAACTGATGGGACCCGAGTTTCTCCTTCGTTCCCAAGTTGAAAACTTGCAAGAAATGACCCGTATTGCCCTCCACTCGACCTGAAAATAGCAGCCATAAACTACTACAACAAACACGATGATGGTATTACCCTTAAGTGCGATGATATTATCCACGGGATTCATCACGACCGCCTCAGCCTTCATAGGTCTCCTGCTAACCTAACATCACCTACTATAGCGCACCCATTCGCATGCTCTCTTCGACTACCTTATTGTTTTCGTGCATATCAACCGTGATAACCTGCACCGACCCATCAGCTGCCTGTTCCCTCACAGCAACGTATCTGTCATAATTACATATGAACCTTCAAATGTGTGTCAATTCCGACAACGGAGGTCCTTAACGGAAGCGTGCTATCACTAACCATCGGCCATCACTAAGCTATCGAGTTTCCAGTGGGTTGATGATTTTCATGTGGATCTCATGGGTTATAGCGCAGTGCCCACAGCCTACTTGTCCGACTCCATGGTGAGGACTCCAAAGCGGAAGTCCTTCGAGTTGATCCCCAGATCGGACAGGTTCACAACACCTGTGATATTCACGGGAGGTGATGACGACTGCATACTCAGCAGGGAAAAGAAACAAGTAAGGCTGACAGATGGTGATGGTCACTGCTTGAGTGCAGGTGGAGGAGCTGCTGGTACACATTCTACACAAGTGCACGAAATGCAAGAAATGTTCACATCGATTTCGCGACTACTTCTGATCGATAAATTGTTGCTCAGTCTTGCAGCCCACCTTTATTCCTTCACTGTCATTGCGAGGACGGAGGAAGGCGCTGTAACAGTCGGTCGAAGCCTTTGGAGTAGGGCGACGTGATAATTCAATCCATTTATTGCTCGTTATTGAGGACCATCTCAATTGACTATCACTTCGAAAACCCCCGAACGGAAAGTTTTCTCAATAGGGAGACTCGTTGTTCGAGGATTTCAAGGTGAGAACAGATTGGCAAGATCAAACCTATTGGTGCTTTTGTCTGCTAAGTTGTCAGTTCCGCGCCTATGGGGTCAAGCCAGTATCGTACTTTCAAGTACGACTTTGTATTCCTGCACTACTTTGGGAATAACCTGGCTTCCGAGTCTCGGAGGGAAGTTGCTCGGGATTTCAGTGGAGTAGGTTTGGAACTGAGAATCGATTTTGTGCGATTTCTACAGCGGAGATGCAGTTCCCGTAACTCTGTGATTACTTTAGACTGGTGGCGCCTGTCGCAACTGATCTCGGAAGACTTCGGATGATAGCCCCAGTTCGGAGAAGTTCTGTGAGAGAACAAATGTTTAACTATGACCACGATCACATAGGCTCTAGGTAGGTGGAGTGTGGATCTTGAACGATACCTCAACACCTTCTCATCAGCTAACTTCATTGGTGACTTGTTGAACACAATACTATTGTCACGTGAAGACAGGAGTATAGATTCTTATGGCATAACACTAATTCGTCTCAAGACCGTGCTTATAGCATGATGTGCTCAATACACCAGAACGAGGCATTTTCTGGAATGACAAAGTTAGTTGTCAGCTCCCGAGAATAGGGACCAGAGGAATTTATATATGAGCTATACATGGCAGGCTCATTCATGCAGCAGTTGTGGTGTACGTTGCCCTTCTCAATCAGCCTCTTCACGAGAAGGAAGGTGAGTGACCATCGTCGTCGCCGTTGTGACGACGATGCCGGAAGGGCCACAGTGACGATTCCGGCACCATCATCACCGTTTCGCCCGCCGAAGAAGCGGTGGTGATTATCACTGCATAGCGAGCGTCTCCTCACATATTCAACTTGCACCCTGTGGAAGATAGGCACTGGCATACGTCCACCTTCATATCACTGTAAACGAGGAGACAGTGAAAATTATAAACTGGGTCATGGGAATAATGGACGAGTTGCTGCTGAGTTGTGACAAAGACTGTCGTCAGAGGATCTCCACTTGTGGGTGCGATGTGCGCCACGCGCGACTCTATTTTTATATACGCGGACGCAAAATGAGACTTGAAGAAAATCTGTCGGTACGAATAGAGAAACAAAGGTACGAAGAGATGAGAGACCAGGCGTGAGTCTTTTCAGCGAATTAGACTCGGCTAACGAATAGAAAGAAGTCGTTCGGATAGCATTGCCCATCACCAAGCTCGAAGTGATTCATCAAGAAATCGAGCTTGTATATAGTCACAGAGCAGTTACGACAAAGCCACATTCCCAAGATACTTAGGATCTATCGTTATATGAGCTGGACGGATCACGCAAGTGAAGACAACGATGGAGATTGAGAGTACAGTGGAGAGATCCAGCATTCCAACAATACCGTATACATGAACACTCCGCCGATATGGTCTATAGACACCTCATCAGACTCGAAGTTCAATTTTCGAAGAATCCAATAGTTCAAAATCTCAATTCTCGAAGTTCAAAATTGCCACTCTCAGAGTGGTCCAAATTCGCCGTTACTCAATCACCATCCTATTTGCTCGAAAGTCGGGAAAGATAATTACACGAACTGATATCGAACCCTATTTGTGAACCTTCAGACCTCTGACCAACCTCTACTACAACGCAACACAACTACTTGAAATGAAAGCCTTTTTCACCTTACATAGCGACGTTTCTCAAGAGAAGGCTGATCCATTCATTTTAAAGCATTAAACCATTCACAATCAAATCAGAGTGATACCATCAATTCCTACTTGACGTCTTTCGCCACGGTGGAGACACACTTGCCAAGCATAACCACACCGTTACCCTCCATCAGAGCAACACGCGACAAACCCTCACAGTTCTTGAAGGAGTCGACAACAAGAGGCTGAATAGGTTCAAATACGACTTCAGCCATTTCGTTGGACTTGAGGGAATGAGGGTCCTCCATCTTCTTGCCACCAGTCTCCTTGCCAACCTTCCATTTAATGCCAGCCAAACGACAAGCAGACCGTCCAGTACGAACGAAAGCGATAGGAGAATAACCAACCTTAATCTCGCCTGGGACGTCCAAAACTTGGACTTGAGCAGTGAAAGACTGCACATGCTTAAGAGTGGTATCTTTCTTGTAGACCATAACATCTCCAGAACGAGGCATATTCTCTTTCGGCAAACCCTTAACGTTCAGACCAACATTGTCACCCGGAAAAGCCTGCTCCTGACGGGTGTGATGCATCTCGACAGTAAAGACCTTACCAGTACAAGCAGTAGAGGGCGTGTGAGTAGGCATAAACACAACCTCCTCGTTGGGCTTGACGATGCCTTGCTCAACACGGCCGGTAATCACATCTCCAACACCTTTGATCTTGTAGATACCAGAGACGGGCATTCTCATTGGTGCATCAGTCACACGCTTAGGAACGGTAGCGAACTTCTCGAGACCGTCTAGAAGAGTATCGATATGGAACGACTCCTTAGAAGCGGGATCACGAGTGACATCCACACCCTTCCACCAAGGCATTTTCTCGGACTTCTTGATCAGATTGTCGCCCATCCAACCAGAAATAGGAATGACGGGAACACACTTCTCAACGAAGTCTTTCTTCCAACCAACTCTGCCGAGAACATTCTTCATCTCGTCGCGAATCTCAATATAACGAGATTCCTTGTACCCGGCAACATCACAGTCCATCTTGTTCACGCCGACGATTAGTTGCTTGACGCCCAACAAATTAATAAGACGGGCATGTTGACGAGTTTGACCTTGGATCTCACCAGCCTTGTGGTTGCCCTTAGCAATAGCAGTGCCAAAGTTACCATCAGCAGGAACCATGAGAAGAGCAACATCCGCCTGGGATGCACCAGTAATCATATTCTTGATGAAATCTCTATGGCCAGGAGCATCGATAATAGTGTAATGCCACGAATCAGTGAAGAACTCCTTGGTGGTACACGCGATGGTGACACCGCGTTCGCGTTCCTCCTTCTGTCGATCCATGTAGAACGCGAAGGCGAAAGACGATTTACCAAGACGATCAGCCTCTTGCTTGAGCTTCTCGAGTTCTCGTTCAGGAATACCTCCCAGCTCAAAAAGAAGACGACCGGTAGTAGTAGACTTGCCGGAATCGACGTGACCACAGATCACAATCGACATATGAACCTTGCCTTCTTTGCCGGTAGACATTCTCGTATTAACGTGGGATAGAAACTACATGGATGAAGAAAAGCAATTTCGCTACCTAACGAGTCCCAAGTACACCGACAATCCATGACAACATTACTACAGAAATCCAAACTTATTATAAATACATCTATCCGTAACAACTCTTAGATTGATACTATCACTGTGCACTACCCACACGCTAGTCATATGTCTACCTTGCACAACAGCGGCTGAGTGCGAGCAGTACCCACTAACTACGTTTACAGTGCGCTTGAGCAACAACAAGTTTGTTAACCACACACTTTTGAAAGTTTAGAACTACATCCTGCGAAGCGAAGCCCAATCAGGATGCGAATAGCATTTCCAACATGTGACCAATGCCACGTTGCAACGGTGTAATACAATCCGGCAATCGCAACTTTTTGCTAATGTTGCGGGTTTGCCAAATGCTATAATTCCTGACAGTCTCACTTTTTTGCTCTTTTGTATGTGCTGCTTTCTCAGTTACAAAGTAGCAACCACATTTACAACCTAGCAATTTCTGGTATAGGTTTTAGCAACCAAATGTTGAAACTAGCAAATTCGAAAGTGTTTTCCAGCAAGTCGCCCTTTTTTGCTCTTTTTTTGCTGCATTGTATATTACCCCGAAATGTTTTACACGCTGGCACTTTTGCCCAAATGTGCTTCGCCCGCACATTTTCGTTATTCTGACAAGTTGTGCTCATTTGCTGTTTGATATGTTTCGCGTTGTAATAATATAATCTGGCACCTTTTAATGTTTGCCCTTGTGTGATGTTCCTGCATGAAATGTACAAATTGGCAGTTTGATCACTCAATCGTCCAATAGTTGTGTGCTGTGGAATCCGTCTGCCCAATCTGTCCCTCCTAGCTATGGCTAGTAGGAGGTTGTACTGTTGCTGTTGTATTCATCTTATTCCTCCAAATAGTAACGCTCTGGCTACACCTTTTAAACATCTAGTTCGTCTTTGGAACCATCAATTTCGTCGGGACGCGCGAAGTTGGAGGTACGAATCCGAAACGGGAAGATCATATTCGCAATTAGAACTTTCAACTTCGTCATAGAACTTTCAAGTTCGTCCGAAGTCGATAGGAAGTTCAAGTTCGTTCTAATAGAACTTTCAATTTCGACTCTCGAACCTTCGAGTTCGTCATAGAACTTTCAACTTCGTCGAGTACACCTTTGGAACTTCCATTTCGTCCCTTTAGGAAAATCGACTTCGTCGTTCGGAACTTCAATTTCGTGTTACCGGGGCAATTATGCCAGTACTCTTACGATGAGGCTCGTGTTTTGCTGACCGTGCCACTCGTCCGTGGGCATCATGCAGAACCAAGCCTCTGCGACACCCATCCATGCGGCCGCTGCTCCCGCTCACCCCGTCATATCTCCTGACCACGCGCACATGGCTCGAGAACATGGCGAGGAGGCATCGTTCCGCTGTCACAGCTCGCTTCTGCGGGCATGCTATTGGGTTGTTGAGTAAAGCAATCAACCACGAATACATGCCTGCAGTGGTTGACTATGTCGTTTTCTTGA
>NW_003202153.1:274077-280656 GCF_000006405.1 Perkinsus marinus ATCC 50983
GTAAAGCGGCAAATTGCTCCTCTGAAAAGTTGCAATTTGCTCAATAGCAGAAGGAGCAATTTATTGGTTTGCCCCTTTTTTGAGCAATATTGCTCAATTCTGTTACATAGTAGCACTTCACATAGCAGCAACTTTTGTATATTGTAGCAAATTTCTGAAATATAAACAAGCAAACGATATTCACTCGAGCAGTTTCTGTTATACAAAACAGCAAATTTGCGTATTTGTAAAGTGAATTTTGCTACTTTGCTCCTTTGTATATCAGCCATAGCGTTTTTACACACTAGCACAACAGCAAAAGCCGCAGAAAATATACATTCCAGCTAATTGGCACTTTTTTGCTATTTTCTCCTTTGCTATTTTGTAAATGAGCCCGTTGCAAAGAATCGCGCTCGTCAGAGATTGTTGTTGAAACTGACCATTGCGCAGCAATATCATATCGCACGCGTGCACACGCCATGTCCCGTGCGTCATGCACTTGTGCTTTTTTAGCTCTGCGGCATTTACTCGAAATCTATATCGACAAGTACACGCTAGGACTTCGCATTCTTCATGCCAATCCTCACGAATTATGATAACTGCGTTCTTCAATCTCCCCGCTTCCTTAACATAAGATGAGTTGATTTGTGGAACAAGTTGTTGCGAACAACAGTCGTACGAAATCGAACACTAGCGCCAATGCTGTGAACTAGAATCTCGAATCTATCATTTGTGCGGCGCCGTGGAAATTCCAGTGCCGAGTTCAAATTGTCCCGGATATAGGCGACCTATCACCCAACTAGAATTTCAGGCACTCATTTGAGAGTCATGTACTGACCACGTTTTATGATCAATTAATTGGAAGTCTTGAAAATATGAGAAATTGACCATGACGTACTCTAAGATTTCCTTCTATGATGCTTGCATTGTTTGATAAGACTCGAGAACTATCGCCAACCTCCGCATGACAGCTATACGGTCCAACGCCCGCAATTAGCAAGTTACACGACGAACTCTGAGATGGAAAAACTCACTCTGGAACCATATGTCCCCTACCATACCCAACAACTAACGCAACTAGAAAATGCACTTTTGATCTCAACTGAGAATACCCTTACAAATACCCAAAGATATACTCTAGGAGTCTGGTTAACATTCACCATATTTAAGAAAGAGAACTACTTCACGTCTTTCGCCACGGTGGAGACACACTTGCCAAGCATAACCACCCCGTTACCCTCCATCAGAGCAACACGCGACAAACCCTCACAGTTCTTGAAGGAGTCGACAACAAGAGGCTGAATAGGTTCAAATACGACTTCAGCCATTTCGTTGGACTTGAGGGAATGAGGGTCCTCCATCTTCTTGCCACCAGTCTCCTTGCCAACCTTCCATTTAATGCCAGCCAAACGACAAGCAGACCGTCCAGTACGAACGAAAGCGATAGGAGAATAACCAACCTTAATCTCGCCTGGGACGTCCAAAACTTGGACCTGAGCAGTGAAAGACTGCACATGCTTAAGAGTGGTATCTTTCTTGTAGACCATAACATCTCCAGAACGAGGCATATTCTCTTTCGGCAAACCCTTTACGTTCAGACCAACGTTGTCACCAGGAAGAGCCTGCTCCTGGCGGGTGTGATGCATCTCGACAGTAAAGACCTTACCAGTACAAGCAGTAGACGGCGTGTGAGTAGGCATAAACACAACCTCCTCGTTGGGCTTGACGATGCCTTGCTCAACACGGCCGGTAATCACATCTCCAACACCTTTGATCTTGTAGATACCAGAGACGGGCATTCTCATTGGTGCATCAGTCACACGCTTAGGAACGGTAGCGAACTTCTCGAGACCGTCTAGAAGAGTATCGATATGGAACGACTCCTTAGAAGCGGGATCACGAGTGACATCCACACCCTTCCACCAAGACATTTTCTCGGACTTCTTGATCAGATTGTCGCCCATCCAACCAGAAATAGGAATGACGGGAACACACTTCTCAACGAAGTCTTTCTTCCAACCAACTCTGCCAAGAACATTCTTCATCTCGTCGCGAATCTCAATATAACGAGATTCCTTGTACCCAGCAACATCACAGTCCATCTTGTTCACGCCGACGATTAGTTGCTTGACGCCCAACAAATTAATAAGACGGGCATGTTGACGAGTTTGACCTTGGATCTCACCAGCTTTGTGGTTACCCTTAGCAATAGCAGTGCCAAAGTTACCATCAGCAGGAACCATGAGAAGAGCAACATCCGCCTGGGATGCACCAGTAATCATATTCTTGATGAAATCTCTATGGCCAGGAGCATCGATAATAGTGTAATGCCACGAATCAGTGAAGAACTCCTTGGTGGTACACGCGATGGTGACACCGCGCTCACGTTCCTCCTTCTGTCGATCCATGTAGAACGCGAAGGCGAAAGACGATTTACCAAGACGATCAGCCTCTTGCTTGAGCTTCTCGAGTTCACGTTCAGGAATGCCTCCCAGCTCAAAAAGAAGACGACCAGTAGTAGTAGACTTGCCGGAATCGACGTGACCACAGATCACGATCGACATATGAACCTTGCCTTCTTTGCCGGTAGACATAGGTATAAAACTCTGGGAAATCTTCTCGCCAGAAAAATAACATCCACTCGAAAGATGTCATGACGAACATCACGAGCTGCTTACGGACAATCTCGAACGACAAACCTTCCTCAGTTCAAGCAAGAGAACAATACTGTGTAAAGCTCACTGAAATGCCCAAGTACGAATTTACAGCGACACTATCAGTTAGGCTGCTACTAGCACAACATTGCATAACCGTTACTTCTCGAATTACAGGCGAGCGAGTTTATTAATGCGCATCTTTAGGTTTCTTGCACTTGGTGCTTGCAGTTTGATCGAGTGGGAGACAAGACCAAAACCAACCTCAGCAGGATTGCATTGTTTTCTGGAGAATGTTCTCAGATACGTTTATTACGTTTTTACTATGAATCGGCGAAGTGCTACGCCACACCTCGCTCCTCCGGTCCGTAACCGCTGGGTGGACCGTAATGGAGCGCAAGTAGTCGCCCTATTAACTTCGGCTGCGAAGCACTGCGATTCGAAAACGTGCCCTATCTCATCTATTCCCGTGGACGTCATCATTGACAACATCGTTCCCTACATTCACTATGACCGACCAGTAAGAAACTGCATATTCGTGTGTGGTGGACGCTCTTCACGCGTTATGGATTCTAATCGTTATTTGAGCACTGTCGAGGTTTACGACGATTACTCTAAGAAATGGTCAAGAGTACCGCCGATGCGCAGCAAACGAGTTGGTGCAGCTGCAATGGTCGTCGGTGATCATCTATACGTCGTGGGTGGTTATCGTGTCCACCCCGACCAACCACTTGGGTGCGTGGAAGTCTACGACCCGTGGTTGAACCGGTGGAAACGGCTGAAGTCCTCCATGTGTATCCCTCGCTTCGGGCACAGTCTCGCTCTTGTTGACGACCGATACCTGTACGCTATAGGAGGAGACTCTCAGCGGCAATTAGTTTCCGAAGTGGAAGTTTTCGACACTCAAATCGGTCGGTGGCTCCAACAATCAGAATTGAAGATATGCTTGCCGCGCCCTCTTGCTGGTGGTCGGGTGATCGAGAAGGACGGTTTGCTATACATCGTTGGTGGAGATGTTGGATCTTCCCCTCTGCAGTTCTCAGACCTCATCTACGTCTTGGATACAACAGTTACTCCTCACGTTTGGTCGGTACTTTCGACTCGACTGAAGGTTGGCCGGTCGGCATGCGCTGTTACATGGCTCGACGAGTCTAAATCCGCTATCGGAGTGTTTGGTGGTTATGTGGTGATCGACGGGGACTTCAAGGAGGTTGCTACTTCAGAAGTGATAACGTTGGAAGGTACTCATGTTGTACCTCTCCATGAAGCACCTATCCTGGGTCGAGTGATGCCAGTCGACGCTCATGCCAAGGAGATACCCGAGATGCCATCCACTAGAGCGGGCTGTCGTGCAGTGACTGTTGGTTGCCGTGTTATTCTGGTCGGAGGTGAAAACCCTATCCCTGCCAATGCCGCGGAGATCACTGAGAGTGGGAGTGATTCGGTCTCTAGTCCAGGATCGGATCGATCTACCGAGTCCTCTGACATCTTGGCGGAGTTCGTCAACAACAGCAACAGCGCTGCAGCTGATCGCTCCAGTATATTTGCTCCACTCGAGGGTATTTCAGATGACCCTATACTCGATGCTCCGTCAACGCCTAGCCGCTCCCAGGATTCTCCAACTCGGCCAGCTTCTATCGACGAAGCGGTAACTAGAGCGATGCAACGATACTTCACTCTAGTTCATAGTACTCGCCCGAACTCTGACAGTGGTACTCAACGTGAGCGGGACGCTGCTGCACAGTTGTTACAGGAGATCACGAGAGCCCTCCGCGTGCAAGCGGTTCATGCTAGACGGCTATCTGAACCTGTGAGGGTTGTCCACGACAAGCCGCTGGTTTTCGATTCTTCAAAATGGTGCTGGGTCGACGAGCAAGCGTTGTTCGCTGGGCGGACCGCTGCTGCTATTTCTGTTGGGTCCGTCTTTCCGGTCAGCTACGGTTGTGAGTCACGTCGTAATAGCAGTGGACTGAGGCACTCGTGTAAGCGGAGTCGTGTGGAATGCACTCCCAGTGCATCTGCGAGGAGAAGGTGAAGTTGATACTCGCTAATAGTTGTCCGTTTGACACATTGCATTACTGCTGTATACAGAAGTTGTGTGGCGTCTCCAAGAGATTGCTGCGATACTCTGAAGGGCTGCGGTTAAGTTGTGATGCTGTGGACGTTAGCCATTACGAGTTGTTTAGAACCGATGTGTAGCGCGGAATTCGGTTGTGATCCGCTTTCTGAGGTTGTGTATTATCACTTTTGGAGGTTTTTGGAGAAGTAGTTGTACACATATAATTCATCACTGACTGCTATGTATGCTCGTACTGCGTACTGATTCTTACTGCGCTGCTGCATTTTCGGTTGTCGATTAGAGCAGCTTATAATCACCACTAGCTAGTTACACATCTATGTTGAGTCCGCGGCAACGAGTGACGCAAGCCTCGCTTGGTGCTCTCTCAACACGATGTATGCATGAATGGTAGACATGTGAGTGATCAACCGCGGTGTTGTGTGATAGTCAGCTGTGTGATGGTGCCATAGATCACTGGCCCCGCAGGGGGAAGACCGGATGCAGTCTATGGGGGTGTCATCATTTTGAAGTTTCTTGTGAGCTTAATATGACTTCTAAGAGAGTCGATAATGGGCAAGTTGCTGCGCCCATACCTTTGGGAATGCCCGTTATAGAAGAATGCCCTCTCATGACTGGTAGTAAATTGGCTATGAATTGTTTCCAGCCAAGAGTATAGATGATCGCTTGTATGGTCGCATTATATATCGCTCATGTGCTGATGTATTTGGATTTGTTAGTGTCTATACCGATACGGCATTCAGGTGTACGGTTGTCGGGTTCGGAGGTCGTGCATGTGATCGTGAACCCGGGGACTCGACTACCTGTTGATAACAAGCTATTGAAGTTAACAACTTCTCGTGATCACCAGAGTGTGGCTACTGTGCGGCTCGTTGTGAGCGGTGGTAGGACTGCATTGAGGTAGTAGCAGTAGCCGAGAGGCTGTCTGTTGTATACCGTCTGTCTTCCAGTGCCTGTCGAGACTTCATGAGCCTCACACGAGAGCTTGACACGTCGACCAATCACTACCAAGGGCTGGTCCAGCTTGACTTGTATTTGAGCATCTCAGTGTTTGGAGAAGTTACTGCAGTTCTAGATGAGTTGACGGATTTTAGAGGTATTAATAACGGAATGTAATAATATATACGATGCCCTCAAGATCATCGCCCTATACGCCTACGGAGTGTGTGTCCCTCGAAAATGGGTATCGCACTCCCACTGTTTGCAGCCGATGAGTTATAGTTCCTCTGCTTTGTCTCAGAGCCCAAGCCGCCGGCGACGGTGGGTCGATCTCTGATCTTCCATACCAACCCTGCCTCATCGGAACGGCCTCGTGCTGTTATGGACGATCAAGGTGTGAGAGTTTTCGTGGAAGGCGTGGGACGGCATCTTCCAAGTTTACTACCTTGGAGAGTGGTCAGCCTACCTGGCGATGTGAAGCTAACGCTGAGGCAAAAATTCGTCGCTCGAACTGTATTCCCATATGGTCTTTTTTCAGGCAGGAATCAGTGTCTAGCAGTTTCACATCTATATCGACTGACAAGACTGGCTGTGCAGTATGGGAATGTGGTATCATTCTCGCCTACTGTCTTTGCCAGGCATTTTTGCTGCGAGGAAAATCTAGCGCTCTGAAGGTGGTTTTTTGCATTTCTCGTATGGTATGGGAAGACTCTGTTAGTTGCCGATTGGTCCTGATACGGAGAACTATGGTGTCGAGCTGGGCTGTGGCACGGGACTGGTCTCCCTCGCATTGGCGAGCTTGGGAGCAAAGATGGTCGCCACGGATGGCAATGATCAGGTCCGTGCACTGTTGGGGGAAAAGGAAGCGGTGCAGTCTGTGGTAATCAGTGTTAGCAGGTACTGAAGCTTGCTGAGCGAAACCTAGGCCAA
>NW_003202153.1:280756-285662 GCF_000006405.1 Perkinsus marinus ATCC 50983
GCCCACTACGCGTTGCATCACGCCCTCGTTGTGTCGTAGCTGTGCTGCCTTGTCCCGTTACAAGCGGCTTTCTGGGAAGTGTATTTGTTCGTGTTGTTCGGATAGACCAGTGCGTTCTGATGAGCTTCTCTGTGGGAAGTCAGTACTTTCATCTCACGTACTCCATGTTATCCATCAGCAACATTGCTAGGTCAAGTTCATCTCTTGCAACGATGGCGTCGAAATTGAAACGGGCTGCAGTAAGTGGTGAGTGCTCAACGTGAACAGTCTTACCGCATAGGAGTGGATGAGGTTAATTTCTTCTCCTTCTCAGATCCATGTTCGAGACGACTTGGTCCGCGAGGCGGTCAATCCATCTCTGCGGAATTGTCGTGAATTGTGTAAGACTTCGACTCATCAATCGCTTGAGGTTGCCTTCACTTCAGCATGGGTTCCTGAGCTCGATGTTTTGCCTATCGAGTACTTCGTGTCGAACGACGAGCGACGCCCTCCTGAGCAGCTCCTCCCCGTTAGAAAGATTGATATTCCAAACGGCCCTAGCCTCAGGCTGAAGTACTCCGTCGGGCGATCGATGGATTGAGTGACTGTAAGGGTAGTCGGTATTGTCGAGGATTTTATCTACGACGACATATGACGCCTCTTGATCGAGTCTGAATTTCAGGCAGTCTTTGACGTGGAGTTCCTTTGCTGGGCCGCGTGGGGATCATACCGGCCGAGGGCTCTGGGATGCGTCAATCATACTCTCACGCTATGTGTGGCGAACCAACTATCTCAACCATACGAAGGTGAGCGAACTTCTGAGTGAGTCTTCACACGCTCTACGAAATGCACAACTAGGCATTCCGACTGCGTTCCACAGCAGTCCCCTCTCAACTGTGTTGTCAAACATTTCGGCGTGGGTACACACCTCATCTATTTGATATTCCCTGCTGATGATGACCATACATTAGGCCGAATCGCTAGCAGTAGCCTACTAAAGGCCTCTAGCCATGGCGATTACAACTCGAGGTTAACACTGAAGCAGATGCAATGCTTAGGGCAGAAACTCTATATAGGGTCGCTGGGTTATCCGGGATATAATTCACCTCGTGGCCTCTCCAATGAACAATCGTGCACGGGATAGCTCTGCCATATCGTATTGCAATACTAATATGTTCATATACGTGTATCAAATTGTACATCTTGTCATGATGAGGCCATTGAGAAGTAGATGGTCCGAATAATAGCTTTTAGGGGCGGCCCATTCTAGATTTGGGATGCGGTACTGGTCTCCTCACACTGACTGCAGCGAAGTGGTGCATGCAACGAGGTTATGTCAGTGAGTTACAGCCGCGCATCATAGGCATCGACTGTAACGAGGAGGTAGGCGTGTTAATCCCGACTGGTCTAAACTACTTTTGGTGCAGACTGTGGCTCTGGCACGGGAGAATGCCGTGGTGAACGGCCTCAGCAACATGCTTGGAGACGGTAGTGTGGAGTTCATCACGCTGGACTGGTCGAATAGAGAAGAATTAGACGCTCTCATTAGAGACACTGGAACCCCTGGAGTTATACTGGGTAAGCAACGGATCTTTCAGTAGACTGAATCTGTCCTATTTTGGGTTTTCAGAATTTCTCACAATCTGAACCAGAATGTGTCACTAAAAACGATCACTTGGGATTATCTGGTGTCTTTGAAATTCAGGTAGCGACATCGTGTACCCTGGACCAGAGTCTCCCATTGAGCCATTGCTTGGAGCATTATCGTCCCTGAGGGATGATAACACCAGTAAGGGATTGGACAGAATGTCTTCCATTGTTGTATGGTCTGTTTTAGGTATCCTACTATCATTCCGCGAGCGTTCTCATATAGTGTCGGAGCTGATGAACGAGGCCAGACTGCTCGGTTGGGATATTTCTTGTTTGGATAGAATTGATTTTGAAACTGATGTGCCTGTTGATCTTACCAGTGCATTGCCGCTGGATGCCCGTGACTTCCGCCTTCTAACGCTTTCGAAGTGATCAATCTGGAGTTATGCTGTTCTCGATAGATCGAGTTGAGTTGTTAACCAGTCTTGCCTGGGGCTACAGAGAAGGGGGTACTGCCATCATGCAGTCAGCTTTGCCGGGCCAATACTCGTCTAGGATTCAGTAGATGAGAGTTTGGAATTCACGAGATTATATATGATGTTTATGATGTGGGGATATAGCGCTTGATCACGCTTTTGGTGTCGAATCGGCTGAGTTTTGCTGGAAAAAGGAGCGAACGAAGGGGAAATATTCACAGGGAATAAATAAACCACCCTCATTTTGATCCGTGCATTTCAGCTGTGGCAGCGTTGAGATAAATGTTGATACGCCGTCCCTTCACACGTTTTCTATCCTTCGGTAATCGACGGATGAGCAGCACGCACGGGCGTGGCGACAAGTGAGCTCTATTGATCATCAGGAACGGCCTCAGCTACTGCTGCCTCTGGACTCGAGAGCTCGAATCCTGTCTTGTTGACTTCAGCCATTCTAAGAGACCACCATCGGAAGCCCAGCGAGTTGAGAAGCTCATATCTTCAACTTTGGAGGGTGTTGGCTCTGTGATGAATGAGACTCTTCTCGTCGGCAAGGTATTGTTTGGTGTGGAACAAGCTCGATTGAGCACATCACACTGTTGCATTTCAGATATTGGCACAAGCAGCGGGTCAAGAGGCTAATGCAGCTGTTCATGATGCTACGGACTCTATACAGAAGGTATGTTCCCTTTGAATATCGGGTCTGGGGTCTTCGCTGCTCTTAGAGGTTTGAAGAGTACCTTTCTTCACCGCGAGCATTGGAGCAACTAGGTGAGCCCTCTAGCATAACCGTTTGAGCTTAATCGGCTTTCAGGTGAGAAACGCATAGAGCTTATACGGGAACAAGTGAAGGCCAGTCGGGAATTGCTGGAAACAGCTGCTGTGTTTCTAAGGAGCACATCAGAGAGTGAGAGATTCAATTCGAACTTGATGTGATCGTGATAACATTGCTTACGCGTGGGCAGGTTCCCTCGAGTCCTCTATCGAGGTCCTCAACAAGTCGCTCACCTTGATGGAGGTCCCCATTGCCATTCTTGGGCCTCAGGCAAAGCGCGACAGAGAGGTAAATCGACTCGTCAGTCGACACGGCCTCGAGTGTCATGGCATTTCCCAGATACAGGATAGGATTCTTACTACGCTATCGTCAAGATCAAGTCCGGGCACCGGCTCCAGCACTGTGAGTTGCAACTCGTCAGCAGTCGAGTTTTCCAACGTGATCATTGCCTGGATCTCCCAGCTTTGTGTGCCAGGCTTGGAGCCAATCCGACCCGAGGAAGTTGATACAGTTCATCCGGCATATATCCCAACAACGGCAGGAGCGACTTTCAGAGTATGTGGACGCTCTGTTAGCCAGCGGCCAGCTGACGGTAGGTCGATGACAAGAGCCCAGTCTCTACACTCATCGATGCTCTGCTTGTTGTAGAAGCATCCTCTAGTTCCGCACGAGTTTGAGAAGAAGCTTTATCTGGACATCCTCAGCATTGTCACTTTCGCTTTCGAGAACGCCATGGGAAGTCTGGACAATATGCAGCTGTGGGGCCATGCAATTAAGGTACGTTGTCTTTACCACACTGCTAGGATACAAACCTGTCAGGTGCGCTCAGTTCAAGAATCGGATGTATTCATCAACTTGAAGTTAAGTGGCACCTCGATACATGGAAGAGAGCAGCTCAGCGTTATAGGTAAGTATGTACGCCAGATTAATACTCGATCACTCGTGGCCGTTCAGTTGATTCGATGCTCCGTGATGAGTTCGTGAACAACCCGCTCATACCAGATGCAGTTGAGCGGAGTCTTTATCTCAACACTGTCATTCTTATATTTCGGTAGCCCATCATATAGTCTCTAGCTGGTGTAGTTCCTCTCGCGATCCTTGACAGGATTCTCGAGGACCTCTCCAACTCGTTGCACGTGTCGGTCATGGGACACCGTTTGGAATGGAAACTGAGTGAGTCAGCAAGTGTCATTATCCGTTTATGGACCGACTATCGTTAGTAACTTCGACACGTAGGAGTGAATCCTGCTTGCAGTTCCATTGGAAATTGCAGAAGTCTACTGCCAGAAGGCCCCTTCGCATATCAAGCTCAACGAGGAGGTTATTGATCGCCTTGTCAAGGAGCTGCTCTCAGATGCGAGCATTAACGTCTTCTGGATCCCTGACATCATCGGTAGGGGTATCGCGCTCAGAGTTCACTGAAGCGGATTTGATGATGGACTTAAACGGCATACAACTCCAAGTTTCGATCGCCGTTCGGTGTTCTTATCAATTCGCATAGGTGTGTTCACTGAGCGCAGTGCATATCCATAGTTGAGTAGACGCACAGTTTCATCGGTTGGAATTGTGAGCTCGTAGCCTTGAGTGAGAGCTGGAAGCGGGAGAACCTGTTGTTGAGTGGAGTATTCGGGAAATCGCCGTCTTTCAGAGTCAGCCATCTATCGCAATGTATTACGGCTCATGCTGCGGGTAGTGGAAGAACTACTAGGCAGGTGAACAGTGTGCATCAAACGAATTTGCTAGAGTGACCAACTGATCAGAGTGGACCTCGCTCTACTCGGAACAGCATTCTCATTAAAGCTCGTGAATATGAAAGATTCATCGCTATGGAGCTTTCAGGCCGAACTGGAAGGGTAGACCGAAATTCTGGACATGTATAGCAACTTGATTTCAGTGACTATTACAAGTCTCTCGCTCAAGTGCCGACGAAAGAGCTTCAGGAACGCCTCTATGAGCTGCAGAATGAGCATGAGATGATTGGCAAGGTTAGCGCCAAATCAGCTCGCTCTGAATACCCATGGTAGACCAATCAAGATGGTATGGCAGGTTTTGGCCAATCGAACACAGCAAGCATCGTCCGAGCTTCCAA
>NW_003202153.1:285762-288615 GCF_000006405.1 Perkinsus marinus ATCC 50983
TGACACGAGTCGTGTCACACGACCGTCGTGTACCATCATTCGTGTGTATTTAGAACTCACTTCATTAACTATAGCCCAGAGTACGGTCTTCATTAGAAGCTGCAACCCCTCCTTGTCGCCAGAGAGGTTCTTCTTCAGCTGCTGAACCTTGGCCTCCTCCAAAGAGGTACAAATAGGCTTATGCGATCCACTACTATATATTTTATGGCTCGATAATTTTTCATGGCCCAAAGCTTTGGCACGCACATTATTCTTAGCATCGACGGGGCAGTTGGAGAAAAACTCCCTTCGATCCCCGAGGGCTCGTAAATGGGAGGGAACATTGGCACAAAAACGACACAAATAAGATGCCCCTTCGCCCGGCCTATTCGCAAGCACAAGCCACTCGAAGCGTTCGCGAATGGTCACCCTCTTCGGACGCTTAGCCACAGGAGTCACTGGAGAGTCATCCTCATTGCTTTCGAAGGTACTAGCAACAGATCTCTCGCTGACTGTGGCAATGTGACCATAAGGCTCAGATGATGGTGCTGCCTTGCTGCTGCTACTCTCCGAACATCCTTTTGCCTTTCCCATCATGCGCTCAAAAGCATTGATAATGGACATGTTGCGGGAAATTAAAATCTACAATACAAGTTAATCGCAAAGACTCACAAGTCCCGGACTTGAAGTCCGTGCGTGTAGATGAACAAGGCGCGCGAGATATTTTTACGGCGCGCGGTAGTGAACTGACTTTTGACTCGATATGTGTTGGTCGCACTGTTCCCAGCGGGCCACTGGGACTGACCCTCCCAAGGGAACATTCCTTCTCGGGGTGCCAGAAGTAGGGAACATTTTTCAAAATTGCTGGCTGAGGCCCTGCTGCCTTACACGGAGAAGGTCGCGAGTTCAATCCTCGCTCCTGGTATAGCTTACTCCTACGCATATGACATGCCGGATCTGAACAGTCAATATATGACTCACTTGCTGGATTGAGCTTGGTTCAGCGGTTCCGTCGCCGGGATGGTCTAGTGGTTATGACGTCTGCCTTACACGCAGAAGATCGCGAGTTCAATCCTCGCTCCTGGTATAGCTTACTCCTACGCATATGACATGCCGGATCTGAACAGTCAATATATGACTCACTTGCTGGATTGAGCTTGGTTCAACGGTTCCGTCGCCGGGATGGTCTAGTGGTTATGACGTCTGCCTTACACGCAGAAGATCGCGAGTTCAATCCTCGCTCCTGGTATAGCTTACTCCTACGCATATGACATGCCGGATCTGAACAGTCAATATATGACTCACTTGCTGGATTGAGCTTGGTTCAGCGGTTCCGTCGCCGGGATGGTCTAGTGGTTATGACGTCTGCCTTACACGCAGAAGATCGCGAGTTCAATCCTCGCTCCTGGTATAGCTTACTCCTACGCATATGACATGCCGGATCTGAACAGTCAATATATGACTCACTTGCTGGATTGAGCTTGGTTCACCGGTTCCGTCGGCGGGATGGTCTAGTGGTTATGACGTCTGCCTTACACGCAGAAGATCGCGAGTTCAATCCTCGCTCCTGGTATAGCTTACTCCTACACATATGACATGCCGGATCTGAACAGTCAATATATGACTCACTTGCTGGATTGAGCTTGATTCAGCGGTTCCGTCGCCGGGATGGTCTAGTGGTTATGTCGTCTGCCTTACACGCAGAAGATCGCGAGTTCATTCCTCTTTCCTGGTATAGCTTACTCCTACGCATATGACATGCCGGATCTGAACAGTCAATATTTGACTCACTTGCTGGATTGAGCTTGGTTCAACGATTTCGTCGCCGGGATGGTCTAGTGGTTATGACGTCTGCCTTACACGCAGAAGATCGCGAGTTCAATCCTCGCTCCTGGTATAGTTTACTCCTACGCATATGACATGCCGGATCTGAACAGTCAATATATGACTCACTTGCTGGATTGAGCTTGGTTCAGCGGTTCCGTCGCCGGGATGGTCTAGTGGTTATGACGTCTGCCTTACACGCAGAAGATCGCGAGTTCAATCCTCGCTCCTGGTATAGCTTACTCCTACGCATATGACATGCCGGATCTGAACAGTCAATATATGACTCACTTGCTGGATTGAGCTTGGTTCAACGGTTCCGTCGCCGGGATGGTCTAGTGGTTATGACGTCTGCCTTACACGCAGAAGATCGAGAGTTCAATCTTCGCTCCTGGTATAGCTTACTCCTACGCATATGACATGCCGGATCTGAACAGTCAATATATGACTCACTTGCTGGATTGAGCTTGGTTCAAAGGTTCCGTCGCCGGGATGGTCTAGTGGTTATGACGTCTGCCTTACACGCAGAAGATCGCGAGTTCAATCCTCGCTCCTGGTATAGCTTACTCCTATGCATATGACATGCCGGATCTGAACAGTCAATATATGACTCACATGCTGGAGTGAGCTTGGTTCAAAGGTTCCGTCGCCGGGATGGTCTAGTGGTTATGACGTCTGCCTTACACGCAGAAGATAGCGAGTTCAATCCTCGTTCCTGGTATAGCTTACTCCTATGCATATGACATGCCGGATCTGAACAGTCAATATATGACTCACTTGCTGGAGTGAGCTTGGTTCAAAGGTTCCGTCGCCGGGATGGTCTAGTGGTTATGACGTCTGCCTTACACGCAGAAAATCGCGAGTTCAATCCTCGCTCCTGGTATAGCTTACTCCTATGCATATGACATGCCGGATCTGAACAGTCAATATATGACTCACTTGCTGGATTGAGCTTGGTTCAGCGGTTCCGTCGCCGGGATGGTCTAGTGGTTATGACGTCTGCCTTACACGCAGAAGATCGCGAGTTCAATCCTCGCTCCTGGTATAGCT